>NC_056726.1:1674121898-1674286898 GCF_019279795.1 Protopterus annectens | reverse complement strand
ATTTGTTGATGCAGAGGTTTGATTTTTGGAGAGCACATTGCTTGTGGAAGTCTCGGAGAAAAGCTCTACATGTACTAATAAATGTCTACAATTTGAACATAATTCCTAGAGACATAAAAGAGTACATGTGTGGGAATATACCAGTAACATTACTACAAAAAAATTAAACAAGTATATGTGTTGACATCAACTGTCCAGAGACTCCTTTTTGGTCCAATGGCAATGATAACTTTGTGGGAGGTTGACCTAGATTCAATCCCTAGAAAAGCATCAGTAATACCTTTCCTGTTGAACTGTTTTTAAAATGTGAATGACTTCATATATGCAATATTTACAGAGTAATTATACTTTAATGTATCGTAGATCATTCATTATTTTGTCAACTGGCTAAGAGGGGTGGTTTATGAACCCCTTTCAGGAAAGTTCTGTGCTACAAAGATAACATTGAGTACAATATGTGTATGTAGAGAAAGTCCACCAGCATGTTTACAAAGTCCCATGCAGACCTCTAGCTCTACAGCACAGAGAGATGAAGCTCTGACTACAACCCAGAACACCCAAGTTTGACTAGCGACTGGGTGCTGGGATATCTGACAAGGAAGAATGGGAATGATGGTCTACACTGGTTTACCCATCCTAGAGGGAGGGTAATGATGGTCACATTAAGCTAAATTGCCCCATTCGTGTAGAGGTTTGTACAATAGCAATGACAGCAGGACCAGGGAATGTGGGCTTAACATTCCAAGTCATTGCTGATAGGCCTTTGAGATACATGTGTGTGTGGAAGCATGCAGATGCCAAGTAAGGGAATAAAATGCCACTGTGGTGATGTACATGCTCCTGTCAGCCACCAGAGGCAGTGTTGGATGCCTAGCCACAAAAATCCTTGATTGCTGAGTGTATGACAAATGAGAGATGAATGTCAGCAGGCTGTGATGGGGAACTAAGATATAAAAAACAAATAAATATGCTCAGTGTAAACATGAAGAGAATATGTAGACTCCAGAAAGACAGTGACTCAAACTGAGGACTAAGTCCCAAAACCTAAAAACTGTTAGGCAGAAACTTTAACACTGTGCTACTATACTGCTTATGCTGTATAATGTAACCAAAAAGAAGAGCACTGGTTCACTATCCATCCATCCACCCATCCATCCATCCATCCATCCATCCATCCATCCATCCATCCATCTCCTTTTTCCCATTTTTATATATGGGGTTGGGGTGTTACTTCAACAGTGACAATCATCTAGAGCCACATTGCATTTATTAATTATTAATTTATTTACAATTTGTTAACTGTGTAAGTGGTTTGACCATTTTCAGCCATGACCTGAGCTCAAAGAGCAGAACATACATCATGGTCTTTCAGCCAAGAACATTATATAGAAAATGAGTACTTAGCAAAACTCAGAACATAGTAACATTAATAGATATAGTCAGGCCACATTGAAAAAAAGAAATATACAAAATGTAACTTTAGATGTGCATAAAATCAGTGCAATCATCCATATATACATGTGAAACATTTGTGTATAAGTTGCCACATTAAAAAAAAATTATTAAATGTATCCTAGTATTCACGATATGGGATGGTATGTTACCTAACCATTGTCATGGTAGCAGTAGCAAGTAGTTTTAGTAAAGAGATGCTCTTTAGATGCGTCTGAATCTTTTAATGGTTTCTACATTTTTGATTTTTGTAGGCAGGTGGTTCCAGGCAACAAGTCTCAGTCTAGAGAAGGCTCTCTCACCTACAGCAGTTTTAAATGGAGGGCTCACTGGAGTGAAAATAAAGATATACATTCATTACTTTGCACATGCAAATACCTTTAAGTGCCGGATCAGTAAACATGGAGTTTTTCTCAATGGACCTGGGACAGGCATCCAAAAGGGCCTGAGATGGTAGCACATCAATGTGAGCACTTACCCCGTGCTGGAGTCCAAAAGGTAAGACTCTGCCAAACTCCATCAGGCACATGCTAACATATAAAGTAATTAAAAAGAACAGCAGCTGTGTGCTATTCATATTATTTAGTTAATAAAAAAATGTTTTTATCACATTATATATAAAGAGAACTGCAAGTGCACTTACAGTAAATTTAGTGATTTTCCTCCACAAATTTGGTGTTCTGTGTGATAACTGCCAGTAGTGTAACTGGGGTGAGGTGTAAAGCAGAACTGCCTTGGGTACAAAGTCTAGGTGGGGGGCATGACCAGCCAGTCCTGATCACTCTTTATTGCAATACCAGCTTTTAAAAGCCGGTATTACATTTGTAGTCAAACCTGAGTGCTGTAGTACTCCCTGTGTGGTCTAAACTGTTGCTGCTGCCTGCCTGCTACATTATAACAAGCAGTTTGCTACAATTTAAAATAATATTTTTTTTTTCGTTTTTTTTTAATTAAATATGTTAAATAAAGGTTGGAGACAGGGCACAGAAACAGGACTTGAATGGCTGGGCCAAGAGGGAGGGGAGGTCATGCACCTAACCACCTATTTGTTTTTTTATTTTTTCTCTCTACTTGAAGAGCTAAGGGGGTGTGGTGCTGGTTCATAGTAGGCTGCTGACTGAACCATCGATGCTTCAGATAACTGCAGGAGGAATGAACATCTTCAAAGCATGATCAGCTGAGTAACTTTGTCATTGTTGCACAGCTATTAATCCCATCAGACACTGAAGCCACACCTCTCAACTGTCCCTGATTTTGACTCAAATTTTAGGTATATCCCTCCTAATCCTTATTACAATTGGTGACATTTGGAGAAAAGTTAGTGAGCTACACTTAGTAAAAAATGACAATAATTAAGAGTTATAGACTTTTTTTACGTCAGAAAATGTATATTACCTCACATCATCTTATTCTGTCAATGTCTCATGTTAATAATCAGAATCAGAGTTAGAATCAGAAATACTTTATTGATTCTGCAGGAAATTTCTTATGTTGCAATTGCACAGATAAACATAGACACAACGTAGACCAAACACATATGTTGCATAATTAGATATGTCAGATACTGAGGTTGAGTAGGCATGACATTCCCTTGATAAAACTAAATTGGGATGGATCCAGTGTCTAGAGGTTTCCTATATCATTATTGATCATGTTCATGATAGTTCTTTCCATAGCTTTGCATATGAGACAAGTGACATTTATGGGTCTGTAGTTTCCAGGCCCTGTAGATGGCCCACCTTTTACAGAGGAATGACTGTTACTGTTCTCCATTCATGAGACATGAAGCTTGTTTGGAGGCTACAGTTAAATAGCAATTCCATAAGGCCTGATAGGTCATGGTTATGGTTGTATATTGTCTGGGTCCACTGCTGCAGTATTTTTCACCTTAGAGAGTGCATTAAGGACCTGTTCCGTAGTGATAGAAGGGGAAGTTATATTTAATGGTATTTCCAGAGGGAAGGTTGAGGGGGAGAGAAAGATAAAGCTGGAGCGAATTTGTCAGACAGTACATTTGCTATAACTTCTGACTCAGTATTGATTGATTCAAAGGACAGTGTTCATTTGAGCAAAGTAATTTTGAATGCTGACTATGTTTCTGTTTTGTCAAAAGGTTTTTCTTTCATTCCCACACATACAGCCAATATGACTATAAAGTACTGCTACAAGCTTTTCATGATGTTTGCGAAAATAAGAGGCGATTTAGGTTTTAAACTGAAATTTTATAATTTATCTTATAATGACAGACAGACTTTAAAATGATTGTCTACAAATGAAGATATTCAGGTCCTGAAAGCTGATAAGGGTGGGACAGTAGTTTTCATGGATACTATTGATTATGTTAAGGTTGTAAGTGAACTTTTAGCAGATGACTTGTGTTGTGAAGAAATTTCAGAAGATTTAATTATTAGACATTTCTCTAACACTGATGTCATTCTGGTTGATTTATTATGTCAAGATAATATTGATAATGACATATATGCTTTTCTGAAGGTACAACAACCAACAATGACCAGGTTATTTGGTATCCCCAAGATTCACAAAAATCATGAGAATCTGCTATTTAGGCCAGTTGTAGTGGCCAGTTTCTACAAAGCAGATTCCATTTCATTTTTAGACCATTTATTGAATCAAGTAGTACAGAGGTCATAATTCTATCTTAAAGACTCTTGGCATTTGCTAGAATTATTAAGATAAATGAATAAATTAGATAAAGATTGTTTGTTCATTTCAATAGATATGATTTCCTTGTACACATGCATTCTTCAAATTATTGGTATTGAATTTGTAAGAGAATATCTGACAAAATTTACAGCTTTTGGAAATGCACATATCAATACTATATGTATACTACTAGAATTAGTATTAAGTAACAACTTTTTAGTTTGAAGGAAGTTTTTAAAAACAAAAAACTGGAGGAGCAATGGAAGCCAGGGTGGCTCCTGTGTTTGCTAATGTAGTGATGGCATTGTGGGAACAAAATTATACCAAAGTCCACAAGCCATTTGAAAAAATATTATTTTACAAGTGCTTTATTGATGACCTGTTTTTTATTTGGAGGGGAACTAAGGAAGATTTTTTTTTATTATTTTTCGACTATGTGAATGACAGTACTTCTTTTCTGAATCTTACTATTAGTGGTATAGGCAGTGAAAATAATTTACTAGGTACCATATTAGATGTAGAAGAGAAAAGCAACACATTGATTATCAGGATTTGTAGAAAAGAAACACTTGTCAATAATTATCTACACAAAGGAAGTCAGCACCCCTTCCCCATGAGAAAAGGAGTCATAAAGGAATAATTTGTCAGGCTTAATAGGATTACAAGTGAAGATAACCTTTTTTCAAAGAAGTAGAACATCTTAAAACTCTTTTTTTTCTAGTAGCGGTTATAAAATCAGCTTGCTGTCTAACATAATAAATTAAGTAACCTCACCCAGACTAAGGCTAGACCTACTTTAAATACTGTTCCCTTTATCATTTCAACAGATCATGAAAATAGTTTGGATGTTATTAACAACAGACCAAGAGCACAACATAGGGGACATTCCCACTATCTATCACAACTGACATGACTATTATTAAAAAGATTTTAAGAAATAATTGGGAAGTCATCTTAGGAAACAAAGAAGTGACTGATGTTATAGGAAATAAGGTTCATAGGTTCATACCAGGCTATCTGCCCTAGGGCATTTATAAGCCTAGCCAGAATGTGTTTGGCTTTCGCCACCCATTTTAAATTTATTTTGCTATGCCCTTTTTCGAGGTTAGTATACTGTGCCTCTGTCTAACAGTGACACAGAAGTGATAACCGGGGTAGATCTACGATCTCCCATCCACTCATCAAGATTCCTCTTGAAGAGAGTCAATGAGGGACTCTGCCTAACCTGGACTGGGATTTTATTCCAGAGTGAAGGGAGCCTCTGGGTTATGAATCTGTCCCTCCAGCATGTCCTATTTATTTCAGTGCTGAGGTTCAAGTCTCTCGAGTGCGTAGCTCGATGGGATTTGGATTTTCTGAGGTGCAGCATGTCCATTAATTCCGGGTTAGACATGGCTTTATACGTCAGGCACAGATCACCTCTGAACAGGCGGTATGCCACTGAGTAGAGCTGGAGTTTCTTTAAACAGGCAGCATATGGCATCTGTTTGAGCCCTTTGATCCTCTTGATGAGGTACTTTTGGGGTCTTTCCAGTTGCTGCAGGTGTCTGGTAAGGTACATCCCAAAAGGGGCATTGTACTCAATTATGGGCCTGATGACGGATGAGTAAAGAGGCACGATGACCTCCCCTGATCTAGATGTGATTCCCTTCATGATTAGGTGGGCTATATAAAATGTTTTTCTAACCACTTTGGCCACGTGGCTGTCAAATGAGAGATTGCTATCAACTTGGGTCCCCAGGTCCCTAATTACTTCTTCTGTACTTAATGGATTACCACCTATGTGGTAATTTGTGGGCACTTTGTTTTTGCCAAAGGGGATGACTATACACTTTTTGGCATTTAGCTTGAGGCCATGGCTCTGGCACCGGTTGTCTGTTTCTATGAGGCCCTTTTGGAGGATGCTTGTGTCGGCTGCAGAGTCGATTATGGCGCCTAGTTTGCAGTCATCTGCAAACTTGGTCAGCCACAGTCCTTCCGTGTTGGCCTGTACCTCCGAGAAATATATACCGAACAAGAGGGGTCCCAGGACTGAGCCTTGTGGGACACCACTTGTAACTAGTTTGGAGTCTGACATGGCTCCAGCAATTCTAACCATATGGGTTCTGTCCTTGAGCCAATTTGAAATCCATCTAGTGACATAGGGGTTTATATTTAAGCTGGTGAGCTTATCTATAATGCCCGAGTGGGGTATTGTATCGAAGGCTTTTGCGAGGTCCAGGTAGGCTGTGTGGATCACCTTCCCCTCGTCAATGGCCTTGGTGACTGTTTCAAAGAAATCAACCAGGTTTAAGAGGCAGGATCTGCCCTTATCAAAGCTGAACTGGGTAGGATCCAGTGTTTGTAGGTCCCCAATATCTTTATTTATGAGGTCCATGATGATCCTTTCCATAGCTTTGCAGACCAAGCTAGTCAGGCTTATGGGGCGATAGTTTCCAGGATCCGTTGAGGCACCACCTTTATGGAGAGGGACCACTGGTGCTGTATGCCACTCTTTGGGCACATATCCTGTAGTAAGGCTGAGATTGAACAGTAGTTTTATGTTTGGGTTTAGCTCTTCTTGGAGTTCATGTAGGATGCAGCCCGGGACACCGTCTGGTCCCATTGATGCTGTGTATTTTGCTTTGGAGAGCCCGGCTCTTACCTGAGCATCTGAGATGTCAGGGGGCAGCACTCTGCTGGGATAGATATTTGCCCTTTGGTGGGGAGGGGGGGGAGAAGTTTGCGCTGAACCTGTCAGCTAGGATGTTGGCAATGTCTGTGGGTTCGGTGTATTTTTTTTGTCATTTTGGACTAATTCTGAGCATATCTGGGAATTACCACCCAGGTTCCTAACATAACTAAAGAAACCATTGTGATCATCCTTAGTGTCCTGTGCAATTTTTTTCTCGAAGCTGGCCTTAGACAATTTTATGTGTGCCCGTAGTTTTTTGCTAATACTGATCAGTGATGCCTTCCCTTTTTGGGATTTTCCACTATCATTTAGTAGCTTCCTCCTTCTACTGTATAGTTTGTTTATGGCTGGGGTCCACCAGACAGGACGTCTGCCTTTGGAGGATTGGGTCTTGGTTTTATTTGGGATCGCATGATCCATGCATTCCTGAAGGTGTTCATAGAATGCGTTTATAAAGGATTCTGCGGTCTGGGCCGTATTTTCCACAGGCCCAGGAGCTTTGAAGGATTCCACCTCAGTTTTGAGGAGTGTGAAATTTGCTTTAGAGAAGTTTTTCACTGTGGTTTTCTGGGCAGGGAGTGGGGTCGGGATGTGAATATCCAGTGAGATTAGTTTATGGTCTGATCTTACCAGTGAGGGATACACTTCTGGTCTGGAGCATAGAGTCCCCATGTTGGTGATGATCAGGTCTAGTATGTTTTTCCCTCTTGTGGGAGTGGTAACAAGTTGTTCCATAGCATTTGAGTTTAAAAATTCTAGGAACCTTTGGGCTAGGGTGTTGGAGCTAGAGTAATGCTCCCAGTCTATGTTTGGGTAGTTGAAGTTGCCCAACACTAATGGTGTTTGGAGAGACCTTCATATTTTCCAGTGTTCTCAGGAAGGCCGAGTGGCATTCCTGGGTTTGGGAGGGTGGTCTGTAGCAGGCTATAAACTGGAAGGCAGTTTTACCCACTGTTAGTTGCACATGGATAGTCTCTGATGCTTCATGCTTTGCCACCAACCTGGAGGTGTGGGTATCTTTGATGAATACCGATACTCCCCCTCCTTTTGTGGTTCGGTCCAAGTTTTGGGGCCGAAAAGCATGGTATGAGGCATAACCTGGTAGTGCTGGGGTGCTCTCGGGAGCCCTGAACCAGGTTTCTGTTAATGCACAGATATCGATGTTCTCCATGCTAAGGAGAGTTTTGAGTGCGTGCATCTTGAGGTTTAGACTTCTGGCGTTGAGTAGCATTACTCTTATTTTCTTATCCCTTGTGATACCTATGGAGATGGGTTTGCCTTTTGAGCCTTGCCTAAAAAAGGCACTATGGGGGTAGGAAGAGCCTTTGCCAATATCCGAAAGCCCAGGGGTGACAGGTGCAAGCCGTCCCTAGCGAAGCATCATGGCTTGTCAAGCATATCATCCCAAGCTGACAGGCATTGGATCCCCTTTGAATGACACCAGTACTTAAGCCAATTGTTGAAATTGATCATCTTGTCTTCATATTGTGGCATCATTCTTGGTGAGGGTAAGATGCTACTCAAGGTCAGGGTCATACCGGCCTGGGTTACATGCTCAGAGAGCTCCTTTATGTCTCTTTTCATGTAGTCCAGGGAGATACATCTCAGGTCATTCACACCAGCATGGACAATGACTGAGTCATATTTGTACTTGCCTTGGAGTGACCTGAGCACTTGTGTTATGTGGCGGATCCTAGCGCCCGACAGGCTGCTCACCGTGACCCTCTCCTTGTTCAGCCTGGTGAGTGGGATGTCAGTGTGCCTGACGATAGAGTCATCTATTACAAGTGTATCAGGTGTGTTGTTTAGTCTTAAAGGCTGTGACTGTTTGGCACACTGGCTTTGTGAGATATGTGTTGCACGTGTTTTGTTTTGGGGTAGCGGCTTCTAGGGTGTCTGCTTTGGAGGTCTGTGCTGCTTCGGCAGATCTTTATTTAGAGCCTCCGAGTATGTTTTTGTGTGATTATGTGTTTGGTTTGCTGTCGTGGTAGGTCTATGTGAGACTGGAATTGTAGTAAGTGTGGTTTCCTTCTCCTCCTGACTGGTTATGCCAGTACTGAGTTGAGAGAGCTTAGCCTCAAGTTTGGCTATATGGTTGCATCTCTCACATGTGTTGGAATTTGTTGGGAGGAGGAGAGGGTTGTCTGTGTACATGAGGCAGTTGTAACATTGCCTCAAGATTCCCAGATTCACCAGCTGGACCGGAGAGGAGATTGACAACTGACCTTTGGACATGCTAGAATAATATTGGGAATTCCTTAATAATTGAAAACCAGGGCCAGTGGGGAGTGAGGGTGTAGTGCTTTTAATTTTTAGTGCTGACATATAATTGCTTTATGCTATTCACATATAAAAAAAATCTATAAATGTCAAGAATATGTTAGAAAGATCTAATAGTTCAAGATCAGTCATTAGATGTATATGCGTGACATTCAATTGTGGGAAATGTAAGTATTGTATGTATATTAGCAACAGTTCTAGTATTTAGTTGAAATTTGCTGTTTTGACTCATAAGTTATTGGGAGAGGAATTAGGGTTGAATTTTGGTCTGGGACGCAATATTTCTTTAATGGTTATCCAGAATTTTTAGGGTTGTTTACTATTATTCTGAAAGTTATTATAGTATATTTTTTGTCTTCATTTATTTGCTTTTTAGTATGGTTGTGAAACATTTTGATGTTTTCACGATGTTGGAATGTTTTATATTTTTACCATTATTTCCATACTTTTTCTCTATCCTGCATTAGCATTCTACACTTTTTGGATAGCCAAGTTGCATTTTTTGCTTTTAATTTCTTTCTTTTAGGAGGACCAAGGCTATTTATGATAAGGAAAGTTGTACTGAGTTCATTTACAGCATCATCTCAGGGGAGGATTTTTAGGAAGTTCCAGTTAACAGATAAAATGAACATTTCTGGGTTGCTGTTTAAGTAGATGTGTAAGGTGTCTGGTTGAAAAGATTGGGAGATGATCACTGAGAAAGTCAGACACTGTACCTGAGGTGGTGTGCTTATTAGGGTCCGATACTTGGATCCATTCTAGCAGAGAAGTTGATGTTTTTTTGCAATGTGTGATGCTATTAATTAGTTGTGTAAAACCAAATAATGTTGTACTAGATGTAGTGGAGTTAGAGTTTATGTCCAACCAATTGGCATTCACATCACCTAGTAGTATTCTTCCTGTGGAATTCTTATGGATATCCATTGTAGGATATCTTCCAGTATAGCTGGATTGTTGTCAGGACGGAAGATAAGAACAGTAATACATATTTGCGCTTATAACTGTTTAATTAATTAATTAATTAATTAAAAAGCTCAGTTGAACTGAATTTTGGTATTGGTTTGTTGTAAGTGGTGATATGGTAGTTGTTGGGAAATATTAAAGCAGTTGGTGAATCTGGGAATTCTGAGACAATGTTACAATTGCCTCATGTACACGGACAACCCTCTCCTCCTCCCACGTAACACTAACACTTGTGAGAGATGCAGCTATTTAGCCAGACTGGAGGCTGAGCTCTCTCAACTCAGGACTGGCAAGACCAGGCAGGAGGAGAAGGCAACTACACACACCACAATACCAGTCTCACATAGCTCAACCACACCACTGAATCAAACACATAAACACACTAAGACATACTCGGAGGCTCTGAGTAAAAATTTACCTAAACAGCAGAGGCCTCCAAAGCAGACACCCAAGCAACTGCAAACTCAATACACCACACAAACAACACATAAACAACAAAATCAGTGTGCAAAGCAGTCACTGCCCTTAAGGCCAAATACAACACCAAACATACTTGTCATAGGTGACTCCATAGTCAGACACACTGACGTCCCGCTCACCAGACTGAGTAAGGAGAAGGTCACAGTAAGCTGCCTGTCGGGCGCTAGAATCCGCCACATAACGCAAGCACTCAGGTCTCTCAACAGCAGGTACAAGTATGACTCAGTCATTGCCCACGCTGGTGTCAACGACCTGAGACGTACCTCCTTGGACTACATGAAAAGAGACATTGAGGAGCTCTCTGATTATGTAGCCCAGGCAGGTATGACCCTGACCTTGAGCAGTATCCTACCTTCACCTAGAATGATGCCACAATACAGTGATAAGATGATCAGCTTTAATAATTGGCTTAAATGCTGGTGTCATTCAAAGGGGATCCAATGTCTGTCTGCCTGGGAATACATGCTGGACAAGCCATGCTGCTTCGCAAGGGATGGCTTGCACCTGTCACCCCTAGGCTTCCGGATATTGGCAAAGGCTCTTGCCACCCCCATAGTGCCTTTTTTAGGCAAGGCTCAAATTCTAAACCTACCACCCTAGAACACAAAAAAGGAAAAAACTAAGGGTAATGCTGCTCAATGCCAGAAGTCTCAATCTCAAAATGCACGCACTCGAGGCCCTTCTCAGTATGGAGAACATTGATGTCTGTGCTGTGACAGAAACCTGGTTCAAGGCTCCTGAGAGCACCCCAGCACTATCAGGTTTCACCTCATATCATGCGTTCCGGCCCCAAAATCCGGACAACACCAAGAAAGGAGGGGGGGGTGTCCATATTCATAAAGGACACCCACACCTCAAGGTTGTTGGCAACGCACGATGCATCGGAGACCATCCAGGTGCAATTAACCATAGGCAAGACTGCTCTGCAATTTGTAGCATGTTACAGGCCACCCTCTCAAACTCAGGAACCTCACATGGCCTTCCTGAAAACATTGGAGGGGATAAATGTATCTCCAAACACCATCATACTAGGTCACTTCAACTACCCTAATATAGACTGGGAACACTACTCAAGCCGAAACACTCTAGCCCAAAGGTTCCTGGAGTTCATAAACTCAAATGCCATGGAACAACTAGTCAACATCCCCACAAGAGGAGAAAACATACTTGATCTCATCATCACGAACATGGGATCACAATGTTCAACACCAGAAGTATACCCCTCACTGGTGAGATCAGATCATAAACTAATCTCGCTGGAGGGCCTCATCCCGCCCCCACCTGAAATAAAAAAGACCACAGTGAAAAACTTCTCAAAAGCTGACTTCACACTTCTAAAAACTAGTGTGGTCTTCTTTAAGGCCCCTGAGCCAGTGGTAAACATTACTCAAACTGCTGAATCACTTACAAATGCCTTCTACCAGCACCTACAGGACTGCATGGATCAGGCAATCCCAAACAAAACTAAGACTCTTTGTACCAAAGGCAAGCGTCCAGTCTGGTGGACCCCAGCCATAAACAAGCTCTACAACAAAAGGAGGAAGCTACTACAAGATAGAGCAAAATCATTGAAAGGTAAGACACCTTTGATCATTATAAGTAAAAAACTAAGAGCTCTCATAAAATCATCCAAGGCAAATTTTGAGAGAAAAATCGCCAAGGACTCAAAAGACAATCATAAGGCCTTCTTTAGCTATGTTAGAAACCTAGGAGGAAACTTCCAGATATGCTCAGAATTAGTTCAAAATGATGTGAAGATTACTGAACCTACACACATTGCCAACATACTGGCTGACAGGTTCAGTGCAAACTTCTCTCCCCCTCCCCCCAAAAGGAGAGATATCTATACCAGAGGATTGTAGCCCCCCAAACATCTCCAACGCCCAGGTGAGAACTGCTCTCTCCAAGGCAAAAAACACAGCATCCATGGGACCGGATGGTGTCCCCGGCTGTGTGCTCCACGAACTCAATGAGGAATTAAACCCGCAGTTAGGACAGCTGTTTAATCTTAGCCTCACCTCAGGATACGTACCCAAGGAGTGGCGCACGGTGACTGTGGTCCCACTTCACAAGGGCGGTGCCTCCACTGACCCCGGAAATTACCATCCCATTAGCTTGACAAGCCTTATCTGCAAAGCCATGGAGAGGATCATAATGGAACTCATAAATAAAGACATAGGGAACTTGCAGACTTTGGATCCAACCCAGTTTGGCTTTGTCAAAGGCAGATCATGCCTTTTAAACTTGGTTGACTTTTTCGAGACAGTCACCAAGGCCATTGATGAGGGAAAGGCAGTCCATACAGCCTACCTCGACCTGGCAAAGGCCTTCGACACAATACCCCACTCAGGTATCATCGAAAAACTCATCAGCTTGAATGTAAACCCATACATCACAAGATGGGTTGCAAACTGGCTAAGTGACAGAACCCACAGGGTCAGAGTTGCTGGAGCCATGTCAGACTCAAAGCCTGTCACAAGTGGTGTCCCACAGGGCTCAGTCCTGGGTCCACTCTTGTTCGGCATCTACTTTTCTGAAGTACAAGCAAACACAGGAGGGTTATGGCTGACAAAGTTTGTAGATGACTGCAAACTGGGCGCCATAGTCGAAAACACATCTGACACAGATATCCTTCAGAAGGGCCTCACAGAAACGGATAACTGGTGCCAGAGCCATGGCCTAAAGTTAAACACCAAGAAATGTATAGTCATACCCTTCGGGAAAAAACAGGTTACCCCTAGCTACCATATAGGTGGCAATCCACTGAGCACAGAAGAAGTCATTAGGGATCTGGGGACCCAGATTGACAGTAGCCTTTCGTTTGACACTCATGTTGCTAAAGTAGTTAGGAAAACCTTCTACATTGCCCACATGATCATGAAGGGATTCACATCTAGATCAAGGGAGGTCATCGTCCCCATGTACTCATCACTCATTAGACCTATGATTGAGTACAATGCCCCATTCGGAATGTATCTGACCCGACACCTGCAGCAGCTGGAAAGGCCCCAAAAGTTTCTCACCAAAAGGATACAGGGTCTCAAAAATATGTCTTATGCTGCCCGACTGAAAGAACTCCAGCTCTATTCAGTCTCATACCGCTTGCTCAGAGGTGACCTGTGCCTGACATATAAGGCCATGTCAAACCCAGATTTGATGAATATGATTCACCTCAAAAAATCTAGATCCCTCAGAACCACAAGGGCGGGAGACTTAAACCTTGACACGGTTATTAATAGAACGTGCTGGAGGGACAGATTCATCACCCAGAGACTCCCTATGCTGTGGAACAAAATCCCGGTACATGTGAGGCAGAGCACCTCGCTGGCCTTGTTCAAGAGGAATCTTGGCCAATGGATGGGAGATCGCAGATATACTCCAGGGATTACTTCAGTGTCACTGCTTGACAGAAGCACAGCAAAATAATAGGCATAGTTTTATTCAAACTAAAGGGGTGGCGAAAGCCACATAACTATGGGCTAGGCTTATAAATGCCCTTGGGCAGATAGCCTAGTATGAACCTATGAACCTATGAACCACCACCTTTCCTTCTTATACAGTCAATGTTGTTGTTTGTCTTTTTGGCTTTTTCCAGATAAGGGGTCGCCACAGCAGAACTCCGGTTCGCTAATGATTGGCAGTAGATTTTTACGAAATGCCGAGGTGCCAGCTCGACACCCAAACATAAAAAAAGGCACGCCCATTTATGCAGGCATGTCTTTCGAATGCTACCCAACTGCGGGGAGGACATACAGACTCCACACAGAAGGCACTCCCAAGCCAAGTCGAGAATCGATCGGGAAAACCACTTGCTGTGAGGTAACAATGCTACCGCTGTACCACCGCGCAGTCAATATGGTTGATAATTTAGCCAGGAGGTGTAATGTCAGAGTCATTTATTCTGTGTTTAAACCAAGTTTCAGTAACAGCAAGAATGTCAGGCTTATGGTGGGTAATCAAGGCAGTTAGTTCAGCAATTTTATTTCTTATACTTCTAACATTTATGGTAGCAAAAGTTAATAACTGGGGTTGGGGTTGACCATTTTAGGTTACAGTAGTGTGTGGAAGAAAATTGTCTTGATATTCATTATGATAAGTGAGGCCAGGATTAGGGTGAATTTCTCCTCCTAGAAGAATTTTATTATATTGGGGAATTACTGATGCTTGTTTTTTGGAAGGTATTTTTCCACCTAATTATGTTTTGATTTGAGCTGAAATGGAGTTAATCAGTCTATATTTGGGGTAAAAGTAAGGTGCATCATTAAGTAGGCTTTGTGCAGTGTAGGAGGAAGCATGAATAGTTGGTTTGGATAGAGTTGGACATATGACTACCACATGTTTACAAAAAAAAAAAAAAAGTCCTGCAGAAAAACATGTCTCTAGTGCAGGACATATTGCCAGAGTTTCAGAAATGTCTGGTCTATTCAGGGATGCTTTGAATATTGTAGACAGAGTAGAGTTTAGTAAGGTGATACCTGGATATACATACAGGTGCTATCTGCTAATATATGGTAATCTGAGCAATATTGCTATATGTATTTACAGTACTGAACAATGTAATGCAGTGTGTAACATAACGTTGATATTGGTTCACCAATGCAATCACTGTGTACACAAGTTAACTGTAACAATATGGTAACATATATTACTCCCAAGCAGCAGTAGTAGCTGTACCATCCATTATCTCATACTATTATAAAAGGCTCTATCATGCTGGTAAACTGTAGGGAACTGAACATTTATAATGAGCATATTACCCAAACATCCATGAGTCCATGTTACGTTTATATAGGATTACATGGCAGGAGACATGTGACACTTCATACATCCCAGTAGTGTTATACACAGGTGAAATGGAATATATTCAACATGCAATCACATGTGTAATGAATGTTATGTATATACAAAATAATAAGATGCAGATTACTGCTCATTTGCTGGTGTTAATGATTAAATGAGAACTGTGCCATGGGTTTGTTATGCTCCTATGGGCATTGTCAGGTGTGAAGCAATATGCTGTTTATGCATTTATGATGTGGCTATTAAATGTGTGTAGTTGCCATTAGTGTATGGATCATGGCAGTTGGCACAGTAACTATGCTCCTCCAATTTTGATGGGAATCAGCCTTGCAGTAAGATGTGCTAATGGCATGCAACCAAAAATTAAACACACAAAGGACACAACCAAACTACAAGACTCTGAGATAATCAGTTTTCTGTTTGTTCACAGCAAAGAGATGTCACCACAATTAATTTACATACTATATGTGAGTCTATGTCACATACCTATAAAAATGTGTTAATATCAGTTATCTAAGTTATCACTATATATTCGCAGAATACGGATATGCAACTATATGTATGTACAGTACGTTTATTTATTTATTTATTTTACATTTGTTTACCAGGAAAGTCCAAATGGACACAGGTCCTTTTTCAGAGGAGGCCTGGGAAGAAAAGCTCCAGCAATAAGAAATACAAACATTGTAAACGTTACAAAAATATAAGGAAATTCCAGTCGCATTCACAATCAGCAACATAGAATGTTGAGCAATACAGCATCTTACAGGTTACATTAACATAACCTGTGATACAAAAGTAAATAATGAAGACAAACAGGTTACATAGAGATTGTAGTAAAATAGTACAATGGGCAAGATGTTGTTAAACATACTGAGGTTAGAGTTATCCACATGCAGTACAATTATACTGTACAGTTACCACATGTATAAGTACATTAAAAATACAGAAGCTGTAGTGTCATTTTTTGACTGGTGCTCCTGTACTGTATGTGATTGAGTTACAAATATGTTATTAGTTTATTGTATCTATGCATGTCTATAATACAAAGCTGCAGACCTTGTTTAACTTACTTTGGGTTATCTCTCTTATTCTACATCATCCGTTTGTTAGAATGACCTGCAATTATGGTAGTTTTATATAAAATATGTGACTGTAGAGCCCTTCAGTTACTAAACAGCATAAATGCAAAATCTTATATTAACACTAAATGATAGAACTGTTAATGTACCTTAAAATTATATTTTGACCAAATACAATAATCATGCAAGTATGGTGACGTATGCTTGTATAGTGTGTGCATAATATACTATACTCCAATACAGTGCTATCAAAAGTACCATCTAAATACACATTAGGATGCACTTATGTTAATAGATCATGCACAATGTATGTGTCTGTCAGAGGTCACAGAGTTAATAAAATGTAGCTTAACATATCTATATTGCACCTGGTATCCATATATAGGAGATCAAAATGGATGTGTGAATTGCACCTTTACTTTGTACTGCCTGCCAAAACCACTTGATTTAAACAGATAGAAGGGGACCTAAGTATCACAGTGAATGAGAACTCAGATTTTTCTATAGCAATTACTACATCAGGGATACATTCCTACTATCTAGAACATTTTATAATGCTATAATATATATTGCACTTGTGGTCATTACAGTGTCTGGTAAACATAATGCATGTTGAACATATGTTATATTACCTGTATATGCCACTGCTGACAGCATATTGTGCAGCATATTTTATGTTTATGCAATCATATTAACTTTTCTGCAAGTATGCCAGAAGTATGCTAGGTAACTGGACAATAAATTAACCTTGACTGTGAATGATGCTTTTCAAATTCCATACTCATATAATTACATTTTTATCAGCAAAACAGAATCTACTATAATTGTATGTGATAAGGGGTAATATAGTTTCTGGTACTGCTCAGGAGTGGTATGTAACTTTATATGCTATACTGTCCAGTACTGTACACACGTGCTCAAACTGCTCAAGTTGTGGCACGCTCACCTTTGACACCATTATGTGTATCCAGGCACGATTATTCTCCATAGTATGCTAACTACCTAAGCCATTGTAGACATACCTGCAAAGTTCAGGTTTCTGCAATGACACCTGCTGTGCTTATAAGTCCTGCATCCTGATAACAAGTTATTAAGTGTAACTGAGGTAATTAAACCCTCTCTACTATAAAGTACCTGGAAAAGTACTTTGCCACATTTAAGTTATATTGGGCTTGCATGATGTGTTTTGGAATCTAGCAGGCATGTTTAGAATCTGTAATTATTTTAAACTAAATAGACAGTTACTCAAGCTTCTTTAAGTAACAACTCAAACTTATTGTACTACACAACCAACTGCTTATCAAAATTGATAGAAGTTCTGATTACATACTGTTAAGTTTAATATTCTCTATATATTGTTTCATTTTTTAATCTTGTAACATTGTTTAATTTGATACCTGAAAATTGTTTGTCATCCGTCTATATCTTACTGTTTAATTGTGAAGCTTTTCTCCCCAGGCCTCCACTGAAAATGGGTTACTGACCCAGTGGACTTTCCCAGTTAACAAATGTCAATACATAATAAATAAATAAATAAGTGTACTTCATGTAATCAAGTCTGAAACTCTGGCAAAGCTGACTCAGCATTATTTCTAGACCAATAAAAGGTATTTGATACAGTTTCCCAGTCAGAATCAGCTTTTTAACATAGCCCTCTCCTCTTCCTCTCCTCAGTGGTTTATTAGATACTTACCCACGAGCCAGCAAGAGGTAAAGTGGCAAGGCTCTTTCTCACCATTCCTTCCCAATAACATAGGTGTTCACTTTCCAAATCAAAAAAAAAAAAATTACAATCCTTTTCAAGAATAATACCACAATTGAAACAGTTCCTCAACACAAAACTGTTAGGTGCAACAATAGATGATAAACATAAATTTGACTTACATATGCAGAACACCATTAAAAAAAATGCATCAGAAACTAGGAATGCTCTGCAGGCATAAACATTTCTTACACACATCGACCATAAAACTTCTAACCGCCATATACCTTTTACCCACACTTTTATATATAGCTCCTATTCTCACAAATCTGAATGTCTCACTTAAATCAAAACTTGAATCATGTTATCAGAAATTTCTAAATTTGCAACAATGTGTGTGTGTATTTGTTTGTCTTCAGTGGTAGCAGTATTATAGAAAGATCTTCAAAATAAGGTGTAAGGCTACAGTTGTGGACAGTGGTAAGGTTAGGTTTAGAGCTAGGATTAGCAGACATTACAGGATCATAGGATCATAATAGGTTACTAGGCTAATGTCCCTGGAGCCTGTAAAAGCCTAGCCAAGAGTTTATTCCCCAAAAAAGAAACCTCAATCAGCACCTGTCAGCCCTGTCAATGAGGGACACAGGTGGAACCCCAGGGACACATTTGTGGCTTTCCATCCACTCATCAAGGGTGCATGAATATTTGACAGTAAAACCTGTTTTAAAAGAAAAGGTTGCTATAATTTATGTGTTTTAACATGTGAGCAAGTGGCATTTTACATTTTTTAGGTGAATTTAAGGGTAAACAGAATGATTAATTAAATGTTTTAAATGGTCAATTAAGAAACACAATGTTGTCTTAGGGTATAAAAAGATTGGATGTGATATTAATTACTATCTGATGAAGTCTCTAGTATGAGACGAAAGTGCTCATCTTTGTGTGGTGTTTATTTTATTTTAATACATTTTTGGTATCTTACTGCTGTGGCTGGATTACTTTTTCCACATAGGACAGGTGTTGGAGACCAAGGATTCTCTTTGTGAGGTATTTCTGTGGCCTTTCCAGTTGGTGCAGGGGAGAGGTGCATACCAAACTGGGCATTGTACTCAATTATTGTCCTAATGAGGAGGGAGTGCAGAGAGGTACTAACCTCCTTTTTTCTGGACACAATACCTTTTCTTATGAGATGAACCAAGTAAAAGGCTATTCTAACCACTGCCACTACATGACGGTTGAATGTGAGATTGTTGTCAACCTGTGTACCCAGGCCACTCAGGCTGTGTGCTTAAGGGATTGCTGTTGATGTGGTAAACAGTAGGGGCTGTGTTTTTGCTGAATGGTATGATAATACACTTTTTTGCATTTAACTTAATGCCATGAATTTGGCACCAGTCATTTGTTGCTATGAGGCCCTCTTGCAGTATGTTATCATCAGAGGAGTCAATGACAGCACCCAACTTACAGTTGTCCACAAACTTGGATAATCATAGGCCTTTTTTTCTTTGCCTGGACCTCTGAGAAATAGATGACAAACAGTAGGGGTCCCAGGACAGATCCCCGGGGAACATCACTAGTGACAGGTCTGCTGTTGGAGGTGGAAGTACCTATTTTGACATTGTCTGTCCTATTGGTGAGCAAGTTAGCCACCCACTAGATGTGATAGGGATTTACAACAAGTTGTGTTAACGTTTTGATGATGCCTGTGTGGGGATTGTGTCAAAGGCTTTGGCCAAGTTAAAGTAAGCTGTATGTACTGTCTTTCACTCATCCAGGGCCTTGGTGACAGTCTCAAAGAAGTCGACCAGATTCAACAGGCGAGATCTACCCTTGATGAAGCTGAACTGGGTGAGGTGAAATGCTTGGAGATTGCCTATATCTGTGTTTGTGAGTTCCATAATAATATGCTCCATGGGCTTACAGATCGACTTGTAAAACTAATGGAGCAATAGTTTTCAATGTCAGTAGTGGCACCACCTTTGCGCAAGAGGATGACAATGGCAGTTTTCCACTTTGCTGAAATGAAGCCTGTGCTTAGGCTATGGCTGAATAGAGTGCTCAATGGCGAGGCTAGTTCTTGCTGTAGATGGTGCAGAATACAGCCTGGGATACTATCAGGTCCTGTGGAAACTGTGTTATTTGCCTTGGATAGGGCCTTTAACACTTGATCTATGGAGATGTGAGGTGTGGGATAAGTATCAGGGATGTTGATTGGGTCTTTAGGGGGGACGGGGGGTGAAGTTTGCACTGAACCTATCTGCTAGCAGGTTGGCTACATCAGCAGGATCAGTGTAAGTGGTACTGTTAAGAACTAATTCAGAACAATCCTGAACTTTGCCATGGAGGTTCCTGACAAAACTGAAAAAGGCTTTGTGGTTACCCTTTGTTTCTGAGGCTAGTTTCAATTCATAATTGGTTTGGAGTTTTTCACTAGTGATCTAATTTGCTTCTTGAGGCTAAAGAGGGAATTTTTCCAACTGGAAATTTGTGCCTTTTTACCCTTAGATAACAGTTTTGTCCTTTTCTTGTAAAGCCTGTTGATAGATTATGTCCACCAGATAGGCTTACAATTTCTTGAGGAGCAGGTTTTAGTTCTGTTGGGTATGGCTGATTCCACGCAGTTGTACAGGTGCTTGTATACTGCACATGGGTACTGTTCAGCATAGTTGTCGGCATCCTCTGAGGGGGGCAGTGGTGTAAAGTTACTTATACCCTCCATTAGACGATTGCAGTCAGCTTTTGAGAAGTTTTTAGCCTGGTTATGGCTGGGGGGAGGGGTTGGATGGGCTAGAAACTTCGAATGAGACAGACTGATGGTCTGATCACATCAGGGAAGAACTTACTATGGGGGTGGTGCAGCAGTCACCCATGTTGGTGAGAAACAAGTCTATAATTTTATCATCCCTTGTGAGGAATGAGACAAGCCGGTCTAGTGTCCAATAGACAGTATACATTTAATTCACATCCCTTTGACTAAATTAACTATCAAGCAGCCCTCTCAGTGCTTTCTGCCTTAGTTTGTAACACTTGGAGGCCCACCTGTTTATTTGCATCTCTATACATTCCCCTTCATTGCTAATGTATCTCTCTACTTTAATCTGTGCACAAACTGGTTACTAATCAACAGTCAATGTGAAGACACACTCACAACCTTAATAAACTTTGCTGTCTCTTCTCTCCTTCACTTTACAGGAAGTTTGAATTATTACTTACCCCCTCTGAGGCCTTCACTGATTTCCACTGATTGCCTCTCTGGTTTATTTGCATTCCACCTGGTTTACACCCCTTGTGTTATCTCCCTCCCCCAATACAAACTCTATATTAGAATCCTGCTGAGCATGGAGCCATCTTTAAATTTCTAGTCTCCCACCAGGACACAAGTGCTCTTCAGCAATTACATTCTGCTTGCTGGTAAGCCATTAGACCTCAGGAATTTGTTTAAAGTGTTCAGATTTGTAAAGTAATACTTACTTTTTTCTCTTGTCTTGGTTGGCTCTGCCCCACTCCATTCGCCCTCGCTAATGCTCTGGCTCTCTCCGCTCCCCTGCCCTGCCCCCTATTCCCTCCCGCCTCCACTACCTCTGCATTTATAGTAATCACAGCCACACCCACAGCTCACCCTCACATCATCTCCACCAATCACAGCTCCTCAAGTCATATCACATTATACTACACCAACTTGCTCCACACAAAATACTCCCAATCACTCTCATTCCCACTAGGCATTTTTTACATCACCCACACTACTTCCCCTTCCACATACAGTGCAATCCTATAATTCCTATTCAGACCCCACACCTAGAAACAATTTAAACTTTATAACCATGACTATCACACAACTAAGTCTAGTCTGTCTTCTCATAATTCTTTACAACACCACAAGTTATCATTCTAGCAATATCCCTAAACTTAGTAGCACAACACTACATTATGCACTCTTGTATACAGACACCACACATTATAATAATATCTGCCCACAGTTATTCAAGAACTACATAGCAGACCAATTCAGAACTAAACACATATGCTGTCATTCCTACTCCAAAAAAACCACAATACTTTCTCACACTCCTCACCAAACTCCAACATCTGTATAACCATTTTAACTCCAGGCTCACCATAAGTGGGGATATCTACCCCAACCCAGGCCAAAATCCATCCTGTCCAACACAACTGCTCCAACACAAATGTCAGAACATAACACCCCCACTTTCTTCATCCCTGGGCAAACCAACAACAGCAGCAAAACCAATCACCTTTTAATGCTAAATATTAATATTAGAAGTAGCAAAAATAAAATACCTGAACTCCAGGCCACAATAGCACACTACTCCCCAGACATAGTTGCTTTAACAGAAACCTGGCTGAATAAAAACATAGCTAACTCAGAAGTTCTCCCTACCGGCTACAATATCATTAGACAAGACAGACCACTTCGTAAATGGGGTGGAACTGCCTTACTGTACAAGTCCAACTTAACTGTCTGTCAATTACCAAACTCCTACCCCTCCCCCAATAATTGGGACATACTTATCACACAACTTCAACTTCACCCTAAAAAGGTCATCACCACAATTGTGATCTATATTCCACCTGGTAATACACCTGCTAGCCTTGAAGACTTCTTATTCTAGTGTTCTTCCACATACTCACAAAAAACCCTTATTCTGGGGGACTTCAATCTAGATTAGTTCACCTGTATATCAGAACCACCAAGTAATCTAATAAATCTCCATGGTTACCAGCAGCTAGTCCAAATTCCAACTAGATGTGATAAAAAATCTAAAAGGGAATCCATCCTTGACTGGGTCCTAACTAACAACCCCACATTGTACCCCCACACAGGCAGTCTCCCAGACACCTTAAGTGACCACAGCATAATATACTTTATATGTAGTAGAACAAGCATATGCAAAACCACTAACTATATATCCACTAGAAACACAAAAAAATTATCTCCTGAGGTCCTCAACACTTTAGTCTGTAACTGTGACTGGACCCCCCCCCCTAAAAACCCTCCCACTTGACCAGGCTGTAGCATATTTTAACAAAACATTTCTACAACACCTAGACACTGTCGCTGCATTGCGCAAAATCAAGGTTAGCACCTCTACAAACCCCTGGCTCAGTAAAGAAACCAAACAAATCCTCAAGTCCAGAGACACTGCCTGGCTTTACTATCAAAAAAACAAAGAAACACAAAGCCTAACTAAGTACCAAGAACTGCGCAACTGTGCAAAAAAAATGCATTAGGCTGGACAAAAAATCCTACTACACAACATCACAAACTAAATATCAACACAACCTGCAAAAATTTTGGAAAAATGTAGCCCAGCTACTAAAATCCACCCAAAAGGCTACCTCCAAACCAACCACCCCTGACACTAAAGTTCCTATTGAAACACAATTCAACTCCCACTTCCAGCGCTATCAGGTTTTACCTCATATCATGTGTTCCGGCCCCAAAATCCGGACAATACCAAGAAAGGAGGGGGGGTATCCATATTCATCAAGGACACCCACACCTCAAGACTGGTGGCAATGCACGATGCATCGGAGACCATCCAGGTGCAATTAACCATAGGCAAGACTGCTCTGCAAATTGTAGCATGTTACAGGCCACCCTCACAAACTCAGGAACCTCACATGGCCTTCCTGAAAACACTAGAGGGGATAAATGTATCACCAAACACCATCATACTAGGTGACTTCAATTACCCTAATATAGACTGGGAACACTACTCAAGCCCAAACACCCTAGCCCAAAAGTTCCTGGAATTCATAAACTCAAATGCCATGGAACAACTAGTCACCATCCCCACAAGAGGAGATAACATACTTGATCTCATCATCACGAACATGGGAGCACAATGTTCAACACCAGAGGTGTACCCCTCACTGGTGAGATCAGACCACAAACTAATCTCGCTGGAGGTCCTCATCCCATCCCCACCTGAAATAAAAAAGACCACAGTAAAGAACTTCTCAAAAGCCGACTTCACACTTCTAAAGACTAGTGTGGTCTCCTTTAAGGCCCCCGAGCTGGCGGAAAACAGTACTCAAGCTGCTGAATCACTTACAAATGCCTTCTACCAGCACCTGCAGGACTGCATGGATAAGGCAATCCCAAGCAAAACAAAGACTCTTTGTACCAAAGGCAAGCGTCCAGTCTGGTGGACCCCAGCCATAAACAAACTCTACAACAAAAGGAGGAAGCTACTACAAGATAGAGCAAAATCCTTAAAAGGTAAGACACCCTTGATCACTATAAGTAAAAACTAAGAGCTCTCATAAAATCATCCAAAGCAAATTTCGAGAGAAAATAGCTAAAGACTCAAAAGACAATCATAAGGCCTTCTTTAGCTATGTTAGAAACCTGGGAGGAAACTCCCAGATATGCTCAGAGCTAGTTCAAAATGATGTGAAGATTACTGATCCTACAGACATTGCCAACATACTGGCTGACAGGTTCAGTGCAAACTTCTGCCCTCCCCCAAAAGGAGAGATATCTATACCAAACGATTGCAGGCCCCCAAACATCTCCAGCGCCCAAGTGAGAACTGCTCTCTCCAAAGCAAAAAACACAGCATCCATGGGACCTGATGGTGTCCCCGGCTGTGTGCTCCATGAACTCAATGAGGAATTAAACCCACAGCTAGGACAGCTGTTTAATCAAAGTCTTACCTCTGGATACGCACCCAGGAGTGGCGCACTGCAACTGTGGTACCACTTCACAAAGGCGGTGCCTCCACCGACCCTGGAAATTACCGGCCCATTAGCTTGACAAGCCTTATCTGCAAAGCCATGGAGAGGATCATAATGGACCTCATAAATAAAGACATAGGGAATTTGCAGACTTTGGATCCAACCCAGTTTGGCTTTGTCAAAGGCAGATCATGCCTTTTAAACTTGGTTGACTTTTTTCAAACAGTCACCAAAGCCATTGATGAGGAAAGGCAGTCCATACAGCCTACCTCGATCTGGCTAAGGCCTTCGATACAATACCCCACTCGGGTATCATTGAAAAACTCATCAGCTTAAATGTCAACCCATACATCACAAGATGGGTTGCAAACTGGCTGAGTGACAGAACCCACAGGGTCAGAGTTGCTGGCGCCATGTCAGACTCAAAGCCTGTCACAAGTGGTGTCCCACAGGGCTCAGTCCTGGGCCCACTCTTGTTTGGCATCTACTTTGTCGAAGTACAAGCAAACACAGGAGGGTTATGGCTGACAAAGTTTGCAGATGACTGCAAACTGGGCGCCATAGTAGAAAACACATCTGACACAGATATCCTTCAGAAGGGTCTCACAGAAACGGATAACTGGTGCCAGAGCCACGGCCTAAAGTTAAATGCCAAAAATGCATAGTCATACCCTTCGGGAAAAACAAGGTTACCCCTAGCTACCAAATAGGTGGCAATCCACTGAGCACAGAAGAAGTTATCAGGGACCTGGGGACCCAGGTTGATAGTAGTCTGTCATTCGACACCCATGTATCTAAAGTAGTTAGGAAGACCTTCTACATTGCCCACCTTATCATGAAGGGATTCTCATCTAGATCAAGGGAGGTCATAGTCTCCCTTTACTCATCACTCATCAGACCAATGATTGAGTACAATGCCCCATTCGGAATGTATCTGACCCGACACTTGCAGCAGCTGGAGAGGCCACAAAAGTTCCTCACCAAAAGGATAAAGGGTCTCAAAATCTGTCCTATGCTGCCCGACTGAAAGAACTCCAGCTCTATTCAGTCGCACCGCTTGCTCAGAGGTGACCTTTGCCTAACATACAAGGCCATGTCAAACCCAGATTTGATGAATATGCTTCACCTCAAAAATCTAGATCCATCAGAGCCACAAGGGCGGGAGACTTAAACCTTGACACGGCTATTAATAGGACGTGCTGGAGGGATAGATTCATCACCCAAAGACTCCCTATGCTGTGGAACAAAATCCCGGTACATGTGAGGCAGAGCACCTCGCTGGCCTTGTTCAAGAGAAATCTTGACCAATGGATGGGAGATCGCAGATATACCCCAGGGATTACCTCAGTGTCACTGCTCGACAGAGGCACAGCAAAATAATGGGTATAGTTCCCCATACTAAAGGGGTGGTGTAAGCCACAAAACTATGGGCTAGGCTTGTAAATGCCCTCGGGCAGATAGCCTAGTATGAACCTATGAACCTATGAACCTATGAACTCAGTTCTATCCTTAGTATCACAGGACAGTTCCTTTCTCACTATCCCCCCCCCCCCCAACACAAATAACACTAATACAAGCTTTACCCTCAAAACAGCTTCCACCACTTCAATCAAAATCATGCTCTCTAAACTAAAACCCTCATCAACAGCAGCCAACCTACTTCCCAGCTATTTCTTGAAACTCACAGCAGATGCTATTGCTATCCCAGTCTCCACTCTCATAAACAGATCAATTGTTGAAAACTATGTGCCCAAACTCTGGAAAATATTCTATGTTACACCCATACATAAAGGCGGGACCTCCACTGAACTTAATAACTACAGACCCATTTCGTTACTCTCCCCCCGACCAAAATTCTAGAAAAATGTATCCATACCCAGATGCTAAACTATCTCCTAGATAGCAACATCCTGTCACCTACTCTGCCCATAGTACCACTACAGCCCTCCTCTGCTTCACAGATACAGTAAACCATCTCAAAAATGAAAGCCTACAAGTGTCAACTTTTTTTTTTGGATATGTCCAAAGCATTTGACACAGTCTCACACCAAATCCTACTAAACAAACTAAACCAATATCATCTATCAAATTCCACTCTTACCTAGTTCCAAAGCTACTTAACTGACAGGTACCAAGCTGTGAAATGGGAAAATTCTCTCTCTCCTCAGCTGCCCATAACTATAGGAGTCCCACAGGTTTCTCTCTTAGGACCACTACTATTCACAGTCTTCACAAATGACCTCCACACCTCCACACAGCATGCATCTATAATGCAGTATGCAGATGACACTACCTTAATCTGTGCTGCACAAAACATTCCCACCCTCCTGCAAACAACTCAACTAGCATTCTCTGACGTTGAAAACTACCTTACCAAAGCCCAACTTATCCTCAATCCAAAGAAAACTCATCTAATGATTATAACCAGTTCTAACAGAAACACTAACAGTCAATTCACTATCTACTCCACAAATGCTACTCCAATTGCTCCAGTGGCACAGGCTAAGCTATTGGGAATAACCATAGACTCCCACCTAAAATTTGATAGTCATCTCAACTTAACTATTAAAAAAGTACATGGCAAACTGGGGTCACTCTACCGTATCAAACCATTTCTTACCAACAACACAAGATCAGCCATTGCTCGCTCCCAACTTCTATTCACCCTACTCTATGCATCTCCCATTCTGACTAATCTCAACAAAACTGAACTAAGCAAAATGTAAGCCTGCTATAACAGAATTGCCTGCTTTGCTGCAAATTGCTCATATAGAACTCATCACTGTACTGCTTTGAGACAGCTCCACTGGCTTGAACTGCCCAACCTCCTAACTTACAATCAGCTCTGCCTCTGTCATTCTATTTATTACCTCCCCAATAAGTGTCCTGCCCTCAAAAACCTAGTACAACATCACTCAGCCAAAAGGCCTCTTAAATCATCAAGCAAACTACTAGAAGTCACCAACAGCTACAATAGCTTTGGAGATGCACTATATAGTAGTTCAGTGGCTAAAAAATGGAACTCTGTCCCTACTAACATTCAAAACACATCATCCAAAGCCTCCTTTAAAGACATCATCAGGCAACATCTCAAGCAAAGCTGGCAGTGCCATGATTGCTCCCCAGGCTAGTGAAAGCGGATAACATATACATACTAAATCTAGAGCACTTGATAATAGTTTTCAATCTTACTCACAAACACTGGCTAATCTACAATGTATGTACTGTACCTGTGTACTATGTATGTATTCTACCTATGTTCCAAATTTCAGCTGTACACCACAAATCTATTAATTACCTTTATTTTTAAAATTAATATTTTTTTGTTTGTTCTCTCCACTGTAACTGTTTATGTGCCGCATACCACTGTAAAACATGTCTCTTGTAATTTGTGTGTATACTGATCATGTCTAAATAACTAAATGTGTCTGTAACTTTTCTTTGTGGAGCTTTTCTCCCCAGGCCTCTGCTGAAAAAGGGCCTTTTTGGCTCAGACACCTCCTGTAACAAATGTAAAATAAATAAATAAATAATAAAAAAATAGTATGTTTGAATTGATGAAGTGAAAAAAAATCATTAAGTGAATGCATTAGAGCAGGAATGGTTCACCCAGTCTATGGCGGGTTAGTTGAAGTTACCAAGGATCAGGGTGTTAAGGGGTACTTTGATGGAGTCAAGTAGGTCCAGGTAGGAGGAGTGGGTGTCCTAAGTCATAGAGGGTGGTCTGTAGCTGGCTATAACTTAGATAGGTGTCTTGCCAATTGTCACTTGCACCTGTAGTAGTTCTACTGCATCACGTTGGCAAACCAGTATGGAGGTGTGCTTGTCTTTAATTAAAATAGAGGGTCTATCACCCTTAATCTTTCTGACTTAATTTTGGGGTTGAAATGTGTGTGGAATGAGGTATTGGTTGGTAAGACAGGGTGCTCTTCACAGCCTTGAACTAAGTTTCCATGACTGCACAGATGTCGGCATCTTCCAGTGCGAGCAGAGCCTCCAGTAAGCATTTTCAGGTTAAGGCTCTTAGCGTTAAGCAACATGTCTTTCAATCTGCTTTTTGACAGATCTTTTATGTTGGAAGATTTGTCTTTGGGACATTGCCTAAGAAAGGCAAAATGCAGATGACAAGAGCCTTGGCCAGAATCCTGAATCCCAGGGGTGACAAGTGGCAGTCATCTTTGACCAAGCATTGAGGCCTGTCAACCATGTCATCCCAGGCAGACAGATACTGGATCCCCTTGGAATGACACCAGAAACTAAGCCAATTGTTGAAGTCAATTATTTTTTGTTGGTATTGTTAATTCTTGGTGAAGGTAGGATGCTGCTTATTGCTAGGGTCATACTTGCCTGAGACACATACTCAGATAGCTCAATTATCTCTCTCTCTCTTCATATAGTCCAGCGAGGGACATCTCAAGTCATTCACACCAGCATGGACAATGACAGAGTCATACTTGTACCTGTTGTGAAAAGACTTGTGTGTGCATGATGTAGCGGATTCTGGCACCTGACAGATAACTGACTGTGATCTTCTCCTTGTTGAGCCTGATGAGATAGAAATCAATGTTTCTCACAACTGAGTCTCCAATGACTAGTATGTTTGGTTTATTGTTATGCATTATGGGCTGTGTGAGTTTATTGTTATGCCTTACGGGCTGTGTTTGTGAGACACTGGTGCATTGTTTGCTGTCTGTGATGTGTTTGGTGTAGTGTATGGAATGCTTGTGAGTGGTCTCTGCTATTTAGGCAAGCTTTTATTGAGGAAATCTGCAGAGGTCGGTGAATGTTTTGCTTGGTTATGTGATGTAGGTGGTGTGGTATTTGTGATGGCAGTCTCCTCCTTGTCAGGAGTATCTATTGTTGATGTCCAACACACAGGTATATCCACCAATTGCAGCCATTTATTGCCTCTTTACACCTCAAGAGATCTGACTAGCAATAAATAAATAAATAAATAAATAAACAAACAAACGTCACAATAAACTTGATGTAAGTTATGCATATAGTGCAACACACTACAATCCTCCAAAAACAAACATAGGTTCATAAGTTCTTAGAGGTATACTAGGCTAATGAGCCCTAGGCCCTTTATAAGCCTAGTCATGCAACCCAAATGTATCCCACAAGTTATATGTTTGAAATGATTATATAAGGGGTGATTGTTGGTTATGATACAATTTACTGACTGACTTTGTCCATCAAAGACATAGGTGCCAGAGCAGGGGTGAATTTTTGATGTCCTTTCCAATGCTCCAAGTTACACTTAAGCAGGGTTAGGGAAGGACTTTGTTTCACATGGATGAAGAGCCTAGTCAAGAAAAATCAGAATTCTCTGAGATACATATCTGTCTCTCTAGCATGTCCTGTTTATGTCACAAGCAAAATTTAGGTCTTTAGATCTAGTAGTTCTGATTCTGTTTGTTTTGTAGATGTCCAAAGGTTTCATCATAGTGGGGTCCAGTGATACCTTGTATGCCAGGTATAGCTCACCTCTCAGTAGTCTTTAGGACACTGAGTATAGATATAGGGCTTTGGGACAATAAGCATAGGGCACTGTGTTTATGCAATGTATTCCTTTTTTGTAAGAAATATTTGTGAATGTTCCAATTGCTACATATGTCTGGTCAGGTACATACCGAAGGGGGCATTATACTGAATGATGGGTCTGGTGAGGGCCAAGTATAGTGGTATGATAACTTCCTTGGACCTAGATACCATTCCCTTTCTTATAACTGGTGACCTACATGTGTTCCCAGATCCATAACTCTTTGGTCTGCTCTTATGGGTGTTTTATCAATGGTGTCTTTTCCTGGGGTGGCAAACTTCTCAAACCACTCTACAGTGTATTTCTTAGCATTGTGTTTTAAGCCTTGGCTTTTGCATCAGTTATTTACCTGTGTTAAACCCTCTTATAAGATTTTGCATCTTGGGAGGATTCTATGACTTCTCCAAGTTTGCAATCATCTTTGAACTTGGTCAGCTAGAGGCCTTTAGCATTCACCTTGAGAAACGAGAAGTAGATTTCAAAGATGACCGGACCAAGCAATGAGACTCAAGAGACTCTACTGGTAATGTTCCTCTTTGTGGAGGTGGTTCACCAATCCTAACTTCCTGGGTCCTATCTGTGAGCCAGTTGGTTATCCAGCATGTTACATAGTGGTTTACGCCTAATTTTCTAAGCCTGTTAACAATGCCAGAGAGGAGTAATGTCTCAAAGTCCTTAACAAGGTCAAGGTAGGCAGTATTTACAATTCTTTCCTCATCCTTTGCCTTGGTGACCTTCTCAAAGAAGGCCAGCTGGTTCAGTAGGCATGGCCTTCCTTTGAAAAAGCCAAACTGGGATGGATTCAGTGTCTGAAAGTCTCTTATAACTTTGTTGATAATTTCCATCATAATTCTTTCCATGACTTTGCATATAAGACTAATCAGACTAATGAGTCCCAAGTTTCTGGAGTCTGATGATAGGCCACCCTTATGAAGATGGATGACAGTTGCAATCTTCCATTCTCATGGCATGAAGCCTGTTTTAAGACTATAGTTAAATAGTCACTCCAGTGGCCCTGATAGACCATATTTTAGACTATTCATGAAGCATCCTGGGATATTATTGGAGTCCATTGAGGCTATTTTGTTGGTCTGTGCAAGCACAGCCAGGACATACTTTCTTTTTATAGTGGGGGTTATATTTTAAGGTATTTCTTGTGGGTAGTGCTGGTAGATGCAATTAAATCTCTTCAGGGACACAAGCTGGATGCCATGCTTTGTTGAGCTCTATGGAAATTAGCACAGAAGCATGCAGACTTGCCAAATTTATACCAGCACAGAAAATAAAGAAAACTAACTGCTCAGCCCTCTGACCACAATTGAATATACTTAGAGCCCTTTTGTGTGTTTCCCTACTCAGATAGACCAGGCAGATACTTTCTGTAACTAGATGAGTAATCGCAGAACTCCTAAAGTAAAAATACAGAAGGACTCCCAAGTGCAATGCTATCAAAAACAGACTTAAACAATTAGCTAGATAACCTCATAAACAAGCTTGTTATTAAGGGTATGGCATACAGGTCCAGGGATGTGACCATATTCTGCATACATCATCAGTCATTGACAATGATGCTCTCTCTGTACATACCTAGTCAAACATTTAACATAACTCAAACTTCCACAACAGTTTCTTACTAAGAAAAGGGCTTAAAGCATAAAAACTATGTGGACCATCTCAAGGCCTTGTCCCTCCTCTGTGTCATACTGGCTACTGACAGATGATGTCTGCCTCATGTGCAGAACCTCAGCAGATCCTATCCTGTACGATGTATTGAACATTTTTAAGTTTAGTGGGGGCATAGATACCTCCTCAGGAGACCTAAATGTCTTTTGCAACATAAATAGAATTATGTAGGAGAAAGAAATACTTATCTCAGAAAATGCCACTTCTTTGGAATTGACTTCCTCCCCATACACAGCAGAGTAATTCTCTTACTCTATTCAAATATAATCTGGATGATGGATGGGTAATTGGAAATTCATCCCTGAAATGGCATCCTTGTCCAGCGTGGATGGGGTTAATATGTAAATGTTCTATTCATCTCTGAGTTAGTTGCACATAAAATGTATGGGCTAAAAATCTCATGGGAATGCATTTCTAGACTTCTAAGAATTCTCACCGATCAATAGTATAGTAAGTACCTATGAACCTATGCAGACATAAAGGAGACACACACACAAACACACACACACACACACACACACACACACACACACACACACACACACACACACACACACACACACACACACACACACACGTGCACGCATGCAGAGGCACACACATACACATGCACCACAATTTTAACTGCATAGGAAAAATGCTTACAGTAGTATGTATGGCTAGCTAGCAGTACCATCACTGGACTGAACAGAGTATTGTTTAAACAACAAAAACAATCATATTTAATATGCATATCTGCATATCTAGCTATCTCTCTTTCGGTCTGTCTATTTATCTAGTATGCATATGCAGGGGGGACCTGATATAAACTGAAGCTGGCAAGTATCATAGTGCCACTTGTATGTGAGATGTGAGACGGGATTTATATGAGTTCAAGAAGACAAGACTTGTTCTTAGTGGATGAGTGGATTTTACTCAGTCTTCAGAAAGGCAAGCATTATTCCACTGAAGTCTTGAAGCAATTCTGGTAAGGAATGACATTTCATGTGGAAATGATGACAACAGAAACTTTAAGTAAGTAATATGTGAAAGAATGACTTCTCATTAGCATTATTTATTTATTTATTTATGTAGGCTTTGCTGGCTGGGTTACACTAGTAACCTCTTTTCAGGGGATATTTTATTAAATATCAATCCACAGATGATCGACAGTTAATGGTCAAACAAGAAAACCACTAATAAACAAAAGATCAAAAACATAAAAAAACAGGGACTTTATGCAGGGCATGCCCCCCCCCCCCCCAACACACTGCTAATTATATATACTAACTCTGAGAATGAGGAAAGGGTAATCTCCCTGATACCCACTGTGCCACATTCTGACAATCAAAAAGACAGTAATTTTTGATCAGCTGTACCAGCTTTTTCACTTGTCTATGAACAGGCTCATGAATGGGAAGGTCTGTTTCTCTATCTACCTATTTATCTGTATCTATGTCTACATCAATATATAGATACAGATATAGATATTGATATAGACAGATATAGATATTGATATAGATATAGACAGATATAGACATATTTGAATTTACACACACACACACACACACACATATATATATATATATATATATATATATATATATATATATATGGATATATAGATAGGTAGATGGATATAGGTCCACTGAATTATGTTAGAAGCTGAATGAATGACCATGAAGGTTGGCATCGTATGCATATCATCAATGGGTGTTTTGGATTGGCACTCCCTGGGTAAGGGAATATTTCCTTTCCCTAGGATATGTGTGATTTCAGAATTAGTATACAGAACAAGCAGGGGGTGTGGGGAACCCAGCCCCACATAGGAGAGGTGCAGAGGCTTTTGCCCCCTGCAGAAATTATGTTATTTTGGTTTTGGTTTTGATTGTATGCAATGAGAATTTTACTCACACCTACTGTTTATGAAATGTGCAATGTGGCTGTGATAATTTTATTATCCATAGACCATTGCTAGTTACTGAAGAGGGGTCCAGATGTTAGATGAGCAGAAAAGAGTGGAGTTGCATACAACACTGGAGTAATAGTAATATGTGTGACACTATCGACCATTATGGTCTGTCTGTATATATCTACACACACACACACACACACACACACACACACACACACACACGTACAATACTAATATATATATATATATATATATATATATATATATATATATATATATATATGTTCAGTGACCTCCCCAGGACTTACTACCACTGCTTTGGTTAAGCACAAATTTTTGGTCTTATTCATTAAGACTCACTTGGCTTTGTAAGTCCCTCATAGCAGGCATTTCTTAGGGGAGCACATGGCTAATTCGCATATGACTCACCCCTGGAGTGACACTTTTGCATTCAGCATATCCCTGGTGATAGCCTACACTGGTTCTGAACTTCTTTTTGCTAAAGCACTGTTGAATGGCTGTGTCTGTATATGAAATATATGAAATTTATTTATTTATTTATTTTACATTTGTTAACCAGGCTTGTCCAACTGGATATATTTCCATTTTCAGTGGAGGCCTGGGGAGAAAAGCTCCACAGTGACATTTAAAAGTTTATAATGCACAATTATAAGAGAAAAATGTAAGACAAAATAAAAATGAGGGAGCATAATTACAAAGTCATATATTTAAGCAAATACCATATTAAAAGAAATTATTTATACAAAAATTAGTTAAAAATAATTAGAGAGCCTTAGCTAAGGAGAAGTATGCAAATTATGAAACAAAAAAACTTTGAAAGGAACAAGATACTTTTTCAATAAAGATATAAGAGGTTATTTACAATATGTTCACAGTTTAATTCATCTATTTGCAACAATAATTTCAGACAGTTACAGCTACCCACGGGTAAGTAGTGATAAAAAAGGTAAGGGGAGGCAGGATAGAGAAAAATGGAAAAAGAGAATGCAGACAATTAGTCAGGGTAACAGCAAGGGCATAACCATTAACTCTACAAGTTATAAGGTTACTATACACACTATACACACTGAGCAGAGTGGAGGAGGGGCATTGACTATAACTCTGAGCTGAGATATATAAGTATCCTTTTTTTTGGATTACTCATACTGATTATTGTTTCTAGCAATTTATATATAGCACTTTTTATTGCCTGCTGCATAGTGTTTAGTGTATTTTATTGCTATTAACTAATCTGCATGGGTAACTGATTTGTTTGCAGTTAAAAGCATTCTGTAGACTCTTTGCTCCTTTATCTGTCTAAAAACTTTAATTTTTTGGCTTTCTGTAGTGTTTATTGTCTGTAGGCTAACCGCTTTAGTATTGGTCCCCACCCTCCCTCCTTGTTTGTGTCTTGTTGTTATACCTGGCTGCTTTGCAGTTGCCCACCCCTACTGTAAATCTGATCTGGGACATTCCTCCCAGTCTAGTGTCATTAGTTCATTCTACCTAATACAGAGAGAACATCTGAGAAGGCCTTCTGTTTCTACTTTTTCCCTTTCAAAAAAAAAAAAAATTGCCTGAATCTCCTTGTGTTCTGACTGTGCTTCTCAAACATTTTGAAAATATAGAATATATTTTAGAGCATTTATTATAACTGTAATTGCCTTAATATTGCTACAACTCAAGTGCTCTAGGTTGCACTGCATCTGAATTGTTTGTGTGTTTTAGCTGCTTTTCTGTATATATAGATTTCTCTGTATATGTAGACTAACTACTTATTCTGCTGTATTACTGCCTCTTAAATCGTTTTTCAGTTGTGCACTTGCCTTCATTCATTTAAAAAGTTTTAAATTGCTAATTTTGTAGAGTTTTAATTGCATTTACTGTTTAGGACTACACACTCAAGTAGGTTATCCTTTTATGTGTTTATTTATTGTATTGCATTGTTTAGCCTGTTTCAACCAAAAAAAATACTATTTTGTTTGCTCGTTTCCCACCTTTACTAGCCAGTACATATCCTAGGCTTTTCCTTGTCTCAGGACTTTATTTTCCATGTTCAGAGCTATCCAGACCTTGCTGTGGTAGAGGGAAGTCCTACTGCTTACCAGTGGGAGTGGTGAGTATTGTACTGCCTATTTAACGCTAGAGGAGTGGTTTCCAGCTCTGAAATTGTAATTTTATTAGCCCTTTTGGGCTGATTTCTATCCCTTTCATCTTTTTGGCTTAAAAACACATGTGTTTGCACATTTTTCGCATCGTGCAGCACTGCGAGGATACAGTTAAACTATTCCAGGTGCCAGAAAGTCTGTTATTCAAATTTTCCCTTAGAACTAGCTGGCTTTTCAGTAGTAGCACTAAAATCTGAACCCCTGTGACTAGCACTTGCTCTAGAACCTACTGGAAAACACTAGGAAGCTGGAAACTGATACAAGCACTCAACTGTTCTTGTCAATAAGGAGAAATTAATCATAGGCACTAAACAGCCTATAATTGCAAAGTACCTTGCAAAGGAAAGGGAAAACAGCTCTTAAACTTTAAAAAAAAGCACCTAAACAGGCATGTGCAAGGGTCAGCTTCCGGTGATTTCTCCTGTCCACTTGGTGAATCTGGGCATACCGGGGCAATGCGGCAACTGCCTCCTGTACACAGACAATCCTCTCCTCCTACCACCCAGCACTACAACCTGCGAGAAATGCACTTACATAGCCAAACTGGAAGCAAAGCTTTCTCCAGCAAAGATTGTGCTAGACAGTCAAGAGGAGAAGGTTAACACCTGCACTACACCTCAAGCAACTCATAGCCCTTCAAAACTCACACCATCAACACCCACACATAGCAACACTAAACCCACATATGTGGAGGCCCTTAACATTAACCTGCCCAAGCAACAAGGACCTCCGAAGCTGAAATGCAAACAAACACCAGTCACAACCAAAGTGACACATAGCTCACAACACCAGTGTGCCACCCAACAACAGCCCCTAAGGCAAGACAATGTACCCAACACTTTAGTCATAGGTGACTCTATAGTCAGGCACACTGATGTCCCACTCACCAGGCTGAACAAGGAGAAAATTACAGTCAGCTGCCTGTCGGGTGCCAGGATCCACCACATAACGCATGCACTCAAGTCACTCCACAACAAGTACAAATATGACTCTGTCATTGTCCATGCTGGAGTGAATGACTTGAGACATACCTCTCTGGACTACATGAAAAGAGACATGGAAGAGCTGTTGGATCATGTGGACCAGGCAGATATGACCCTAGCCCTGAGTAGCATCCTGCCTTCGCCCAGAATGTTACCACAGTATAAGGACAAAATGATTGACTTCAACAATTGGCTAAGCTTCTGGTGTCATTCAAAGGGGATCCAGTATCTGTCTGCCTGGGAAGACATGATCAAGAAACCACGATGCTTTGTCAGAGATGGTCTGCACATGTCACCCCTGGGATTCAGGTTACTGGCTAAAGCTCTTCCCACCATTATAGGGCCTTTTTTAGGCAAGGTTCAAAGGATAAAACCACCACCGTAACAGATACAAGCATGCAAAATCGGAAGGTAATGCTACTCAATGCTAGAAGTCTAAACCTCAAAATGCACTATCTCAAGGCACTCCTAAAAATGGAGAACATCGATATCTGTGCAGTAACTGAGACCTGGTTCAAGGCTCCAGAGAGCACCCCTGCAATACCAGGCTACAACTCTTACCAGACTTTTTGGCCACAAAACCAAGACCGAAACACTAAAGGTGGAGGAGTGTCCATATTCACCAAGGATATTCACACCTCCGGGCTAGTTACCCAACACGATGCATCTGAAAATCTCCAGTTGCAACTAACACTAGGTAAGACTGCAATCCAAATTGTAGCTTGCTACAGATTCCCCACCATGCCCCAAGATTCTCACTACACCTTTCTAAACATACTGGAAAATATTAAGATACAACAAAACACCCTAATACTGGGTGATTTCAACTACCCTGCCATTAACTGGGAAAACTACTCGGGTACCAACTCCTTTTCCCAGCGGTTCTTGGAATTCATAAATTCCAAATCCCTGGATCAATTAATCCATTGTCCCACCAGGCTCCAATATCCTAGACGTGGACATTACCAACATGGGAGATAGATGCTCCACACCAGTGGTCATCCCCTCATTGGTCAGGTCTGACCATAAGCAAATCACCCTTGACATCCACATCCCACCCCCACCCCCAGGAAGGAAACCTCCTTAAAAAACTTCTCCAAAGCCAACTACATGCTACTGAAGTCAGAAGTGACAAACTTCATGACACCCATGCAGACGGGAACTGAAAGTTCGACTGCAGAATCCTACACAAAGCACTGTACGAGCACATCCACTCGTGCATGAATTGTGCCATCCCAAAGCATGAATTGTGCCATCCCAAATAGAACCAAGATGCTCTTCTCCAAAAAAGGAAGCCAATCTGGTGGTCCCCTGCTATAAACAAACTATACAACAGAAGGAAGAAACTGTTGCAGAAAACAGGAAAATCCCAGGATGCAAAAAACTCCCTCACCAGCCTCAGTAAGAAGCTGAGATCCCTCATAAAATCCTCAAAAGCTAGTTATGAAAATAAAATTGCCAAAGATTCCAAAGATATCCACAAGGCATTCTATAATTATCTCAAGAATCTAAATGGCAATGCTCAGATCTGCTCTGAGCTACAACAGAATGGCATTAAATATACTGATCCCAAGGATATTGCCAATATTCTGGCAGATCGATTTAGTGCCAATTTCACCCCCCTCTCACCCCCTAAAGGGCCCATCTCAATACCAAAAGATTGCCAAATTCCGATAATCACGGCCACACAGGTAGAAACTGCACTTTCCAAAGCTAAGAATACAGCATCCATGGGACCAGATGACATCCCAGGCTGTGTACTACATGAACTACAAAATGAAATGGCACCTCACCTAAGTGTCATGTTTAATCATAGCCTCACCTCAGGCTTCATGCCCACTGAGTGGCGCACAGCTGCAGTTATCCCACTCCACAAGGGGGATCCCCCTTGGATCCTCAGAGCTACCATCCCATCAGTCTGACAAGCCTGATCTGCAAGGGCATGGAACGCATTATCATGGAACTTATAAACAAAGACATTGGCAACCTTCAAACACTGGACCCCAGTTAATCCATAACAAAACTAATGCCAGTTTGGGTTTGTGAAGGGCTGATCTTGTCTCCTGAATCTGATTGACTTCTTTGAATCAGTCTCCAGAGCTGTGGATGAGGGTAAGGCGGTCCACACAGCCTATCGGGACCTCGCCAAGGCCTTTGACACCATCCCCCACTCTGGAATCATAGATAAACTTACTAAGCTGGACATAAATCCCTACATCACTCTATGGGTTGCCAACTGGCTTACTGACAGAACCCAGACTGTAAAAGTAGCCGACTCCAAATCCAACTCCAGACAAGTGACAAGTGGAGTACCTCAGGGTTCAGTACTGGGTCCGCTCTTGTTTGGCATCTACTTTTCTGAAGTACAGGCCAACACTAAGGGACTCTGGCTAACAAAGTTTGCAGATGACTGCAAACTGGAAGCCATTATTGAATCCCTAAATGATGTGGATATTCTACAAAAGGGCCTTAAAGAAACAGATGCCTGATGCCAGAGCCATGGGCTCAAGCCTAATGCCAAGAAATGTACAGTTATCCCCATTGGAAAAAAACATGTACCCATGAATTACCACATAGGTGGCAGGAAACTAAACATCGAAAATGTGATGAGAGACGTAGGGACACAGGTGGACAGTGGTCTCACTTTTGATAACCACATCGCCACAACAGTCAGGAAATCCTTCTATGTGTCCCATCTCATCATTAAGGGCTTTTCATCCAGAAAAAAGGAGGTCATTGTCCCACTCTACTCATCAATCATTAGACCCATTATAGAGTATAATGCCCCGTTTGGTATGTACCTCACAAGACATCTACAACAGCTGGAATGGCCACAGAAATACCTCACTAAATGAATCACAGGCCTAAAGCAGATGTCATATGCTAACCATCTAAAAAAAACTCCAGCTATACTCTGTGGCATATCGTCTACTCAGAGGCGATCGCTGCTTAACATACATGGCCATGTCAAACCCTGAGCTGCTGGACATGCTCCACTTAAAGAAATCCCAATCCCTCAGAGCCACATGCTCCAGGGATCTAAACCTTGTCATCACAATGAACAAAACATGCTAGAGGGATAGGTTCCTGACCCAGAGACTCCCCATACTATGGAATAGACTGCCCATACATGTCAAGCAGAGCGCCTCATTGGCCCTCTTCAAAAGGAACCTTGATGATTGGATGGGAGATAGGAAATTCACCCCGGGCATCATGTCAGTCACCCTGCTAGATAGGGGTCCAGAGAAGTAAATATTGTGGGAAGAAATATCCAGGGAATTGTTATGGCTAGGCTTGTATAGGCCCTAGGGCCGATAGCCTAGTACCAACCTATGAACCTATGAGATGTACACCTTATGAACACCTGGCAGTAACTATTCTAAATTGACCCCGTTGTTTATTTACTTCACAATTTTCTGTCAATTATAGTACAGTCAAATGAGTTTTAGTTAAAGTTGTTTAGTCAGCTGTGATTTAGTCAAAATAACTGCTATCATATAAATATATATATATATATATATATATTTTTTATATATATATATATATATATATATATATATATATATATATATATAGACAAATATACATATATGCATGTATGTATTTATAGATGTATATATATATATATATATATATATATAGATGTACGTATATCTATGCATATACATATACATATATGCATGTATGATATATAGATAAATATTTGATCTAAATACACAAAGGTGAACAAAGATAAACTAGCACATACATCATCTAAACTCAGCAAAACTCAAAAAGCATAAAAAAACAAAGAAACAGAACAATATGCCTTTTGCAGTGTGCCAAGCTCCCCTGTAGCTCTCACACCACTAACTTCTATATAACACTTCCATGGTTGCACTGCAGTAGAAAAAAGGGAAATACACTGAATGTGCACTGCTAACTCGTACAGTCCAAACCACTGTGGTAAAGCAAACTGCAACTTATACATCCATAACAAAACTAATGCCAGTAAATATAAAAATATAAACATTGCTATCACAGTTGTAGCTGGTAGTATATAGTGAAGAGTATCATCAGATTAACTGTTATAAAGTCACTTTTTGGACCACTTTAGTTTAGATGACATGGTAGTTAAATTATTTAATGGAAGTCCTCATGCCATATTCACATGTGTGGTGGGGTTTGGCTATTTTGACCTGAACATAACCATAAAGACTTAAAAAGTGTTAAAGTCATGGATATTCAGAAGCCATGTAGCTGAAACACTTTATGTCCTTGATGTGTCATTTACAAACATCCCATGGTTTTTACTGAATGGTTTTTCCATGTGACCTTTTTACCCTTTGATTTGTATATATATTCATGTATGGGACCCCTAATGGGAACAGCCGAAAGAAAAGAAGAAGATTCATGTATGGGTCTTGAAACCTTAATTGAATGTATGTTTGTTAAACAAAAGGCTAAAGCCAATGTTTTTTAAAAAATGTTTTGGTAATTGAACATTTGTTTCTATGAATGTCAGTTTTATCAAAAAAGGTAAGTGTGCTCATATGAGAGTTAGGTGGGTGGTTATGTGAGTATCTTTCTGAGTGTGGATGTGCATGACTGTGATGAAAGTTAAGTTGAGAGCTAGTGTTAGATAAGAGGATAACTTTAGAGTGTGTGTGTGTGTGTGTGTGTGTGTGTGTGTGTGTGTGTGTGTGTGTGTGTGTGTGTGTGTGTGTGTGTGTGTGTGTGTTTGTGGGCATATGAGGGTTAGGGTTAAAGTAAGGAATAAATTAGGCAATAGATCTAGTGTGGTGAGTGTCTGTTCATGTTTTTGTCTGTGTCTGAGCCTATCTTGTGTACTGGTAGTTTTAGGGAAAGTTGTTTTTAAGGTAAGGTTTAGGATTAGGACTAAGGACAGGGTAAGGTTGGCTGAACCAGCACCCTATATCTGTCCCGTTAATTAGACCCACACACTCCCTCTGAGCAAAAAGGAAAAAAAAAGGCCTAAAAGTCCATCCCTTCTACTGGGAGACCATCTAGGCGGCCAGATGCATGACATGCCCCCCCCCAACTTAACTATTCAGGTTCCTCCTTCCTCACACTCCAGTAAAATAAAAATCATTTCTAAAAATAATTTCTGCTTTTAAACTGATACAAATGTAACAAACATTTACTACAGTTTATACCCTGCATGCACAAAGCTATACAGCACTCAGATTTCAGTTTAAAAAAATCATATCTCTTTTTAAACTATAGCAAACTGTTCACTACAATTGTAGCAAGCAGTTACTACAGTTTATACCCTGCATGGAGCCCTTTACTGCTCAGGTTTGAGTTAAAAAAGAAAATTATTTCTTTTTTTCCTTTTAAACTGTAGAAAACTGATTTTTACAATGTAGCAAGCAGTTGCTACAGTTTAGATCACATCCAGAATGCTACAGTGCTCAGGTCTGACCATAAATGCAATACCGGCTTATAAGAGCCAGTATTATACTAAAGCATTATTGGGATGATGGATGGCCGACTGCACCTCTTAACAGTTTGCAACCTGGGTAGCTGCTCCTCTTACACTGTCTTAGCTATGCTACTGCATTACTAAGGTAGTGCAGAGGAGAGGGTGCGATTATCGTGGCAGGATGCTAATTGTAGCCTCTGCTCTAGTCATTCACTATGTATTCGGGACAACTTTAGAATCCATTGTCCATGATGTTAGATGTTACCACCGTCCATGTCGCATAAGTGTTCTTAGTGGCCATGGGTGGAGGTCTTGGTGGAGCCAGAAGAAAGTTGTCCACATCCAGGGGATTAACTATGACTATTGTGGAGATGACAGTAGAGCCAGAAGTTTGTTATCTATGTATATGAGAGGTTATGGCCACCAAGAGTGGAGGCCGTGAGCCCAGTCATCTATGTAAAGTAAATATGCGGTATATGCACATGCAGTATATACATCTTACATGTACTTCAGTTATAACTACCATTTTCAAGCAGCTGCAGGAACCCACTGATGGCTTTCTGGGTGGATTTCTAGCTCCTATAATGGTTGAAGATCTTTACAGAGGCCATGCATGTCATCAGGCAGGCCATGCAACAAACTGCATACCTCTGACAAGGTCTGATCTGCATTCATAGGTTCATAGGTTGGTACTAGGCTATCAGCCCTAGGGCCTATGCAAGCCTAGCCATCACAATTCCCTGGCTATTTCTTCCCACACTATTTAATTCCCTGGACCCCTTTCTAGCAGGGCGACTGACATGATCCCCGGGGTGAATTTCCTTTCTCCCATCCAATCATCAAGGTTCCTTTTGAAGAGAGCCGACGAGGCACTCTGTTTGACATGTATGGGCAATCTATTCCAGAGTCTGGGGAGTCTCTGGGTCAGGAACCTATCCCTCCAGCATGTTTTGTTTATTGTGATGACAAGGTTTAGATCCCAGGAGCATGTGGCTCTGAGGGATTGGGATTTCTTTAAGGGTAGCATGTCCAACATCTCTGGGTTTGACATGGCCTTGTATGTTAAGCAGAGATCACCTCTGAGTAGACGATATGTGACAGAATTTAGCTGGAGTTTTTTAAGGCGGTCACTGTAGGGCATCTGCTTTAGGCCTGTAATTCTTTTAGTGAGGTATTTCTGTGGCCTTTCCAGTTGTTGCAGATGTCTTGAGAGGTGCATACTAAACAGGGCGTTGTATTATATAATGGGTCTAATGAGGGATGAGTACAGTGGGACAATGACCTCCTTTATTCTGAATGAAAAGCCCTTAGTGATGAGGTGTGCCACATAGAAGGATTTCCTGACTGTTGTGGCGATGCGGTTATCAAAGGTGAGACCACTGTCCACCTGTGTCCCTAAGTCTCTTATCACACTTTCCGTATTTAGTGTACTGCCACCTATATGGTAATTCACTGGTACATGTTTTTTTCCCAAAGGGGATAATTATACATTTCTTGGTATTGAGCTTGAGCCCATGGCTCTGGAACCAAGCATCTGTTTCTGTAAGGCCTTTTTGTAGAGTATCCACATCATTTGGGGATTCAATAATGGCTCCCAGTTTGCAGTCATCTGCGAACTTTGGTAGCCAGAGTTCCTTAGTGTTGGCCTGTACTTCAGAGAAGTAGATGCCAAACAAGAGTGGTCCCAGGACTGAACCCTGAGGTACTCCACTTGTCACTTGTCTGGAGATGGATTTGGAGTTGGCTACTTTTACTGTGTGGATTCTATCAGTAAACCAGTTAGCAACCCATTGGATGATGTAGGGATTAATGTCCAGCTTAGTAAGTTTATCTATGATTCCACAGTGGAGGATGGAGGCAAAGGCCTTGGCATGGTCTATATAGGATGTGTGGACCACCTTACCATTGTCCATGGCTCTGGAGACTGATTTGAAGAAGTCAATCAGGTTCAGGAGACAAGATTGGCCCTTCATGAACCCAGACTGCGTGGGGTCCAGTGTTTGAAGGTTGCCAATGTCTTTGTTTATAAGTTCCATGATAATACACTCAATGGCCTTGCAGATAAGGCTCATCAGACTGGTGGGATGGTAGTTTCTGGGATCCAAGGTGGATCCCGCCTTGTGGACTGGGATAACTGTAGCTCTGCACCACTCAGTGGGCATGAAACCTGAGGTGAGGCTATGATTAAACATGACACTTAGGTGAGATGCCAGTTCATATTGTAGTTCATGTAGTACACAGCCCGGGATGTCATCTGGTCTCATCATACCTCTCATCAAAATCAAAATCTGGGCAAGGAAAACAAGTACAAAAAATCTGTACGATGATTAACATAAATAACATACATATAATTACATTAACCCCATAACCCCCCCACCCCAATGGGATTGTGGGATAACAACTCAAATGCAAACTGAAAACAAATAAAAATATTAGCCCTGCCAGAGAGCCCCTGCAGTCATTCCACATGTTATTTTCACCCCATTTACCATAAATCCTAATGTGTGCATGTCTTTTTACTTCTACTTATACAATCATTATTTTTTTTTTTTTTACATTTTATAGCACAAATAAGTATAAGTAGTAAAAACACAGCAATACTATCTCACACAAAAAAAAAACTTTGGCATTAAACTCCTCTGCCCTGAAACAGCATTGAAACCCACACCACATCCAAAGAGGATGCTGTATTCTTAGCTTTGGAGAATGCGTTTTTTACATGTGTGGCCATTATTACTGGAATTTTGCAATCTTCCAGGATTGAGATGTGTCATGTAGGGGGTGAGAGGGGGGTGAAGTTGGCACTGAATCAGTCTGCCAGGATATTGGCAATATCCTTGGCATCAGTATATTTAATGCCATTCTGTTTTAGCTCAGAACAGATCTGAGCATTGCCATTTAGATTCTTGACATAGTTAGAGAATGCCTTGCGGTTGTCTTTGGAATCTTTGGCAATTTTATTTTTGTAACTAGCTTTGGAGGATTTTATGAGGGATCTCAGTTTCTTACTCAGGCTGGTAAGGGAGTTTTTTGCATCCTGGGATATTCCCCTTTTCTGCAACAGTTTCTTCCTTTTGTTGTAAAGTTTGTTTATGGCAGGGGACCACCAGATTGGCTTCCTTTTTTTGGATGAGAGCATCTTTTTTGGATGAGAGCATTTGGGATGGCACGATTCATGCATGAGTGTATGTGCTCATACAGTGCCTTAGTGTAGGATTCAGCAGTTGAACTTTCAATTCCCGTCTGCATGGGTGTCATGGTTTGTCACTTCTGACTTGAGTAGCATGAAGTTGGCTTTGGAGAAGTTTTTTATGGAGGTTTCCTTACTGGGGGGTGGGGGTGGGATGTGGATGTTAAGGGTGACTAGCTTATGGTCAGACCTGACTAACGAGGGGGTGACCATTGGTATGGAACATCAATTTCCCATGTTGCTAATGACCAGGTCAAGGATATTGGAGCCCCTGGTGGGACTATGGATTAGTTGATCCAGGGCGTTGTAATTTATGAATTCCAAGAACCGTTGGGCAAAGGTGTTGGTACATGAGTAGTTTTCCCAGTTAATGGCAGGGTAGTTAAAATCCACCAGTATTAGGGTGTTTGGTTCTATGGTAATATTTTCCAGTATGTTTAGAAAGGTGTAGTAAGAATCTTGGGGTATGGTGGGGGATCTGCAGCAAGCTACAATTTGGATTGCAGTCTTACCTAGTATTAGTTGCACCTGGAGAATTTCGGATGCATTGTGTTGGGCAACTAGCCTGGTGGTGTGAATATCCTTGGTGAATATTGACACTCCTCCACCTTTAGTGTTTTGGTCCTGGTTTGGTGGCCAAAAGTGTAGTAAGAGTTGTAGCCTGGTATTGCAGGGGTGCTCTCTGGAGCCTTGAACCAGGTCTCAGTTACTGCACAGATATCGATGTTCTCCATTTTTAGGAGTGCCTCGAGAGAGTGCATTTTGGGGTTTAGATTTCTAACATTGAGTAGTAGCATTACCTTTAGATTTTGCATGCTTGTACCTGCTACAGTGGTGGTTTTGTCCTTTGAACTTTGCCTAAAAAAGGCACTATAGGGGTGGCAAGAGCCTTAGCCAGTAACCTGAATCCCGGGGCGACAGGTGCAGATCATCTCTGGCAAAGCATCGTGGTCTGTCGATCATGTTGTCCCAGGCAGACAGATACTGGATCCCCTTTGAATGACATCAGAAGCTTAGCCAATTGTTGAATTCAGTCATCTGCACCTGAATCACAACCCTGCACATTCAGTAGTCAATGCCTAGGGTCACACCAATATTATTAATAAATGAGCCTCAGGGTGCTGATGAGCATCAATCCACATCTCCCCAGTCCATTTGTGTGTGAACCCCAGAAGCTGGATGTGTTTTACTGTCCGTGTATCATGTGTAGAACTCACATGGATGAGACATCCTTCACTAAAAGCAGGTGGTGGTGGAAGTGAACCATCCCGGTCCTCTGCAGTTCTCTCAACTGTGGAGGGGTATGTGTTTTCCCCAGCTGTGTCATCTGACTGTAGAATGTGTACATTGGCATCATTATCAGTCTTTAGAGATATGCTGAACTCAGACATGTGCAGACCTGTATTGCTGAATCCTTTCCTAGTTGAACCTGTGAAAGCATGTGGATAACTGTGTGTCAGCTAGTAGATATATGACCTCCCCCCCCCCCTACTGTGCATCAGACAGACAGCAGCATGACAGAAATATCTGCAGTCTGTTAGCACATACATACATATTGGTCTAGGATGTATCCGTAGCAGTCTGATAGCATGACACACAACTCACAAGGTACATTGTCATAGACACATTGGCAGTCCTAACCTATGCTGCAGGTGTTTGCAGTTGCAGCACTGATATTCCTTGGTGACAGTAATGCACATGGTCATGTGCATATACACTAAGGCAATGTGCTACTAATGTCTTACATCATTGGAATTTGACATTGCTTACCTGGGGTATTCACAACAGACAAACAGGCAAGCCCCAACATCCTGTCCACCAACCAGAATTAGTGTTCTGCCAGTTTTTCCACTGACAGTTCTCAGGAACTGGTCAGGTTGTGTATGCTGGTAATGTAGTGGCTGACCTGTATGTAAGTGCATCTTATGCAACTAGAAATGGACATTCATTTTGGAGATCCTGTAATGCATATGCTGCACTGTCCATTTGGATCCACCAAAAGCATTTACGTGATGCATCATTTCTTGCCACACCTTGTCTCTGAAAACCTTTTCTGCATTTTCCTTCTCTGGATTTTCCTGCCATGGATGTTTGGTGCCTGCAATAGAATCTATGTCTCCAGTGAGTTTATTTTTCTATGTTCTGCCATTCCTTTGGCACCATAGCATCTCCAGTATACAAGTGGTAATACACTATGGCTCAGTGTGCGTGTGTGTGTGTGTGTGTGTGTGTGTGTGTGTGTGTGTGTGTGTGTGTGTGTGTGTGTGTGTGTGTTTCTGTGTTCATATGTAGAACTTTATGTGTTTGGCAGTGCCTACCACCTCACTGCCTTCAACACCTCTGTGGAGAGTACTGAATTTGTGCAAGACTGTGGTACATGTGGACATGTGGTCTACATACATTGCCCCTTGCTGCAGTGTCTGCAGCAGAGTGTTTTGCCACTAAACTGCAAACATGGTACCCCCTTCTTTGGATGTTTACAACGTAGTCTAACTGTGCTCTCCCTGGATTCTCACCTCCAACAGGGAGGCCAGCTGTCATGTCTGTTTTACATGTTTTGTGAAGTTATCCCTCACAAAGGATAACAATCTGATGTACATGGACAGTGAAGTATGGCTAGATGTACATCCCATACATGGAACAGTCTGTCTGTTCCCTGCACACTTACCATTTGCAAGGCATCCCTAAGAACTGCAACATTTCATGCATGTTTCCTGTGCTTTTACTGTGTTTGCTAGCCCCATTCAACACAGTCTGCCATATCCCTCCCAGGGTCATTGCAGTGTTAACACACAGCAGTCTGTTTGGTGTGATAACTGTTTTTGGCAGCCATTTACAACTGATTTGTCACTGCAATGCAATGCACATTGTCAGTACTCTTGTTTGGTGTCTGTTTCCCTGTATTTCAGTTCTGTAGTGCAATCTATCGTAGCATGCTGACCATACTATTTATAATGGCATAAAGAGGTGCATAGCATGGCAATTATGCTAATGAGGTGACTTAGAGCAAAGGTCTCTGATCTGCATCAATAATGTCAAGTTTTATCAGACCTATGTCATGCTCTTTGACACATTCTGCCTCATGTGTGAGCATCAGTTAAGGTGTGCGCAACTGTGTAGCAAGATTTTTCATTATACATTTGTTTCATGGTAGTGGCCATAGCCATCTCAATACCCAGCTGTATGTTGCAGCCGTTCCTATGCATGCATGTAGAGACTATGGACATATAGAGCCTGGCCACACAGCTATCACACAGCCCCATTGTATTGAACACATGCATTGTTCTACCATAGATGAGCATTATACTACTGTTCTTGCCCATCAATGCATGTCACATGGTCTCCACAACATTCAGCATTGCTCCCTGGATATCATTTTCCTGTACTTAAACTGGTGAGTGGACATGGCCCCTGCAGGATCTGAATGAAACAGATCTCCTGCATGGAGCAAAAGGGATACCAAATTGTTTCTGCACTTGTTGCACAATCATCACAAAAAGCACCTCTTGGAGACATTTATGATGGTCTCCTGTATAATGCCAATGTCTGGACTTACTTGCCAGAGTGATTAGTGATGTCATAGGCATCACCCTTGCTGGAAAATAGCCATGGCACAAATATAGCAATCAGAAAATACACCATCCAGGTCTCGTTTGCCAATGTGAAGAAATTGTTAGGAAACAACAGACTCAGTATTAAGTAGGAGATCATTTTTACTGCCCAAATCTGCAGTAGGCTTTAATGTATATGTAAATGGATTTTCTGCTGAGCATGGTTAAGATGTGGTCATTAAAGTTTCTTTGTGTTTTTCACTGAAGGAGGAAATTTAAAAAAATGCATTTGCCTATTAAAGGAAGAAGTCTAGACTCTCCAGGATGTGGGATAAATGCATTATATTTTAGTCAGAACTTCATCTGTGTATAACCTGCTTATCACAAAAACTTGAAAGCCCTTCACTCTATTTCAAAAATTAACCATTGCATACTTTTTCATTAAATGTTGATAGGTGCATACTAGGCTAACTGCTCTGAAGGGCCATTTGAAGTCCAATCAATAATCTGAGGTTAAGATTAAACCCTGCACTTTCTGTGATCGAGGTGAAGACCTTAGTCATTATGCCAAACCCATACAAAGATTGTGTTTGTAATAAGATTACATTACCTCAGATAGGACCTGAACCCACTGTCTCTAGCTTAGAAGGTCAATGCTTTTGTTCATTAAGCCACTGGGGACCTAACCAAATATTTGGTTCATAGATTCACATAAGGCTAATCCAATAAGCCACTGGGACCTAAAATAAGGCTAACTGCCCTGAAGGGCCATTTAAGGCCAGTCAATAATCCGAGGTTAAGATCAAATGCTATATATTGTGTCTTGGAGGTGAAGACCTTAACCATTATACCAAACCCACACAATGGCTCTATTTGAATTAAGGTTACATCACCTCAGATGGGGCCTGAACTTACAGTCCATGGTTTATAAGGCCAATACTTTATCCATTAAGCCACTGGGGCCTGACAAAATGTGGGGTTCATAGATTCACATGAGGCTAACTGCCCAAAGTGCCATTTTAAGCCTAGTCAATAACCCAAGGTCAGAATCAAACCCTGTGATCCTGAGGTGAAGACATTGACCATTGCACCCAACTCACCCCACCCAATTGACTTCAGATGTAAATTTTATTTATGAAGTAAAATATACTATGATGTTTCATAAACACGTCATATTATTTGGGATATATGTATTTTGATGGGCATGAATATCATCCTGCCCTATATAATAAGAAACAACAATTTTAATTGATGTTGCAGGATATTAATGGAGTTTATAAACTTTTGAAGCACTGAATTGTTTTGATTTGTTTTCATTTGTTGTACTTTTACAATGCAATTTTAAACCCCTGTTCTTATTGCTATGGCATCTTTTACATACACTTGAGCTATCAGCATACAAGTTCATTGCTTAATAGCCCATCCAAAGAACTCAGGAATGTAGCACCCAACTTTTGTTGCACTGTAATGTAAGTACTATAAAATGAACCAAGACACCTAGTATGGGAATAAAATCCTCAATCTTCTGATCTTCTGGAGTCAAAGATGACTGTGCTACCTATTCGGCCAGCAGTACTAACATATGTCATAAATACACCATTCACGTAATAGATAGTCATGTGACTAATAACTTTAGCATGTGCTAAAATTTATTGTGACATTCTTATTATTATAGATCTGACGAGACATTCATTTTGTTCATAGTAACAGTCACAATAACCTCAGATAAAAAACAAGTGTTTCAGAAGTTGCCATGATACTGGTGTCTTAGTTAAATAATAGAAATGCAGCAGATGGGATCTGTCATTCCTAAAGTGCTATTCATATCTGCAAATGGTAGCACAGCTGAGACTCTTCTCCTGTTAGAAATGCTACTGAGCAGATTTAAAAAAAGACATCAGCACAGTATAATACAGTCGGAGAGGCAGATATAATTGAATTACTTTGTTGTCATTTTACAATTATGTTGTAAACCTGAACTGTTACATTTAAAAGTAATGACAGTCTGCAAGTGTGAATAAATGACTAAAAAGAATCTCCACTGGAATGAAGGTGCAATGTGTTAACATGAGCTGGGATTTAAACATCATTTGGGTAAGGCTGGATTTGCAAGATTCCATCAGAGAGAAATTAAAAGAAGTCAACCAGGACACTAGCCAATAATGAAGGCAGTGTAGAACAAAAGCTATTAAGTGCTTTTGTCAAAGCATATAAATGTCAACTCTAACGCATATTGTAAAAAACTAAATCAAATATGTAGTTAGTATATTATTAGCACTAGTCAGCATCTGAAAATCACTTTCTTTTTATACGAGTCCCAAAGTGTCGTTATATATATTTAATTGAAGAAAAGAGCTGCAATTTATTTCCTGTGGCTGATTGTAACACTTTTATGTCTATGCTTTTCCATACAGTAGGGCAGTTCATTAACATTGTTTGAAGTTTACTTTTATTACTATTGTGCACATACAGAATAAGTTGTCTTGATTCAGTTACTTAGTTTTTTCATTCTGCAGACTTTTACCTACATATATCTTCAACACTAGGTACAATTAAAATTTGTAAAAAAAAATCTGGATGTGCAATAAGGAAAGGGCAGTCAAGAGGAATAAAAGAAAGCATTAAAAATGTTAATGGTTATAGAACAAAATAATTTGTTAGAAGATGTACAGAAACATAACCTTTTTGGTAGCAAAGTTTTGTAATGCACTACTGAAGCATCCGGATTGAAAAAAAAAAAATAGTAAGGCGGTGCAGTAGTGAGGGTTGCTGCTTCAGAGTGCAGAGTTCAGTCCTGATCTTGAGCTTCAGTCTTGTGTCGTATGTATATATACAGGTGACCGATGTGAAACTTTGTGAATGTGCATAGGCTGAAATATAAGACGCAGGGGAACAAAACACTGATCTCTGCCACTGCAACTTGTAACTTTGCTGAGGCAGTCATTCCTTTCTTTTGCAAGATTTCCCCCTCCTTAAAGTTTGTCATAGCTCTCAACTTTCCATCTCCGAAATGAGGAACACTAGCCCTCATAAAGTGGAACAAATGGACAAAATGTGGAATACATTCTAATGGCTTACTAACAGCTTCAACTAGGAAGTTTATATGGTGGTTAAAATATGCTGGTTTCACTTATAAATAAGATCTTTTAATGAATTAATACAATTCATTTCTATTTACCATAGATTTCAAACCCTTTCAATGTGGAACTTCAAGGAACATGAAATTTTAAGATCCCAAATGAGGCATGTTCCTCGTAATGAGGTGCACTTGAGAGGTGTGAAGTTTGTGTGTCCATGGAGTTGTTATATGTAAGTTCAGGAGAATGTGGTGGTCTTGCTTCCCTGCAAAAAGCACTTAACATTTTACTTTTTTCACCTTTCTGTATTTCTGTCATTAGTTTTTTACATTTCTGATGGTCACTCATGATTGAACAAATTCCAAGAAAGACAACTTTGTTTAATCATTTAGTAGATTAAAATTCATAGGATTTCAAAGAGGCAATCATTCTGAACCACAAAAATATTGAGTACAGCCCTGAGGTGTGCAGATGTTAGCATCACCTGTGAATGCAGTAAATGTGGTATTACTCTTTGTATCTATTAATAGGACTCCAGGTAGAATCCTATGATTTGTTCAAGACATCAGCATTCCAAACATGGCACAGCTTTAGTACAAGTTCTGACATTTCAGTTTGAATGGCAGTTCACACACTCTCAGATTTTATATGGTGGGCAAAAGGCATGCATTTTAATATCTTATAATTACATATAAAGTAACGAAAAATGAGTATACATCATCCCACTGAAAATGCTTCACAACAAAAACATAATGATAATATAAAAATAAAACATTCATACTTGTAAAAAAATGTATAATAGAGTTATGTCCATTATATATGGAGAAAGAAAGAGTGCTCTCAATCAGAACAAAGACAAATTCCATAAAAAATAAATACATAGATAAATAAAAGGACTGCACATGGAGGTGGTGTGTATATCAGCGAGGGGCATGAATATTTAAGCATTGCAAAAGTATAATAAGTAAGGGGGAAGAAGAAACATCCATTAGATGCCTATGTTATGCAATGTGGTAAACGTTTAGATGGGGAAATACAAGAAAAATAACTGTTGGAGATGAATTTATGAACTGAACTGTGGTATCTACTTAATAATTAGAGTTCTTTACTGAAAAACATCTTCATTGCAGGGAATACCTGCCAGATATTCAGGAGCTCATTAGAATAACTTACTTTAAATAATTTCACCGTATTATTATGATATGACATCCATGGTATGGATGGCCTCTCAGGCACTAGGGTGACATTTGCTTTGATGAAGCCATTATAATTTGCCCTCAGCAATCCTTTCCATATTCTTTGTAAAACACCCCTCCCCCACATGCACTGTACATCTATGATGAAAGTATACAAAATGGTAATTCATTTTGTATTGTGCATGCAAAACAGGAATGAGCTTGCAGTTTCAGTAAGTAAGCAGGTATTATATATGACAATATTCAGTGTACGTGATATGTTTTTAACACAGATGTAAATGACTTGGGAGATAAATTGAAAATGTCTCTCAACCATTCAATGCTCCTTGGACAACACTAAATGAAAAACTTTGGCCTTTTGAGTTTAACAAATCAAATTTAGATTAAAAAGAAATGGAAAAGGCATGCACTCCTAATATGCATACTAATTGCATAGTATTTAAAATTATCCAACAGTGAAACTGAGAAACACATTTCCTTTCTTATATAGTTGAAGAATTTACCTTTTAATGAAGTTAGAAAGTTATGACCTGTTGTGACTAAGCATTTTAACTTGATATGTGCTTTAGTAGCTTTAAATAAAACATTGAAATAAAAAAAGGAAAGATAAAAGAAAACAACATCTTGACATAAAAATCAGCAGAATTAAAGCTATAAAGATATTGCCCTAATGTTTGCCACTTGCCACAGTGGCAGGTAAAATGTTATGTTGTCATGAAGTTTAGCAGTATCGGAGGAACTTACATGGGCTTAGATTCATAGTGGGGTTTGTAGATCAGAGCATGTGCATGTATCTTTAAGAAGAATTTCCAGATGTAGCACATGCATATAAATACAGAGCATGTACAGGCAGCAGTGCCATTTTGAGAAAACAGCCAGAGTGTTAATGTGTATGAGTGTGGTAGTCAGTCTGTTTATAAGTTTAAGTTACAAAGCCTCATTCCTGATGTTTGTGTGTAATAAAGCTGCTTGAACTGAACCCAGAAATGTTCATCTGTTTTATCCTGACCAGATGAGCGACATGGTGTCAGAACCAGGATTAAAAGAGCAACTTGCTTTGAGCCATGAGGTGCAGAGTTAAGGTGAAGGTAGACTAAGCATGTTGACTGAACCGGAGCACAGACAAATGAAAAAGAGCCAGAAACAAGCTAAAAGTAAAGAAAACTGCACAAATGATTCATTTTGCAAAGAAAATGAAATGGCACATTTATAAGGTACAAAACATATTATTAATCAAACGAATAGAACAAAAACGTATTATTAAGCAAATGAAAGGCATAAACCACATTATTAATTAAATTAAATGTTCAGAACCACAATATTTCATAAAACTAGCAAAACTATTCATACAGGGCTCAGAATTACCTTTAGATTTACATAACAAGCATGTTTAGAGTAAAATGGGAATAAGAAAAGTATAAAGAGCATGGTGCTGAGATTAAAAAGACATAACAAGTACAATAAAAGGCCATCATTTCTAAGTGTTTCTTACACTGTACAGAGTTATTTCGCAAAGTAGACATTTAGAAAGGCTTTTGTGCTGTGTAAAGTTTATTTACAAAGTGCATTCATCTCAAAGTGTTTCTAACTCTGAGCTTTTTCCATTGTGTATAGTTTATTCACAAAATACAGTTATTTTGAAATATTTCTTACACTTATAAGGAGTGGTTTCATAAAGTACAGTGATTTCAGAGTATTCTTGTGCTATGGAGACTTATTTGGCACAGTGCAGTTGTTTCAAAAAGTGTGTTGTGCTACTGGGCATAATTACAAGTACCCGTTCTGGCATATATACATATTTATGAGTGTATGTTCATACATGATTTCAAGCACCTTCACTACTGTGTGTCAGTATCACAGAGGCATTTTGCAGACCAAGTCTACTTGTGTTTGATCATAATATATCAGATCATTGGAGAGTATTCAAGCAGGAATATGATATTTTCATACAAGCAGCTTTTTCTGATAAAGATGCATGTATGAGGGCATTCATTCTGCTTAACTTAGTTGGGGTGGGAAATAGAGTATTCATTTCTGTATGTACCAGAAGTATATGCAGGAGAAGGGGCAAACCATCATATTGTGATACCAGCTGAATCAAGGGAAGACCCTGAGTGCTTAAAACATAAATTTAGAGAAATGTGCAACCCCCAGGCAAATGTTATATTAGAGAAGGACTTATTTTAGACAAGAGACCAAAAGCCAGATGAAGCATTTGCAGCTTATATCGCTGACTTGAGAAACAAAGCTAAGACATGCAGATTTGGTGACTTGAAAGATGAGTTAATAAAGAGCAGGTTTGTGTGTGGTGTTAATAGTGCTGCAGTGAGAAAGATTTTGCTTTGTGACAGTGATTTAATGTTAAGCAAAGCTATAGAGATTTGTCAAATCCATGAGCTCACAGAAAGGGACGCAACTATGCTTACAAGTGAAAAAAGCATGGTTTCAGCAGCATCTAGAGCAAATGTAGACAGCATGCAACACATGGCAAGCAGAAACAGGCCTAAGCACATGGGATCAGTGACCCTTGTAGGTGTGGAAGGGAGGACCCGGAGCTTTCTAGCAATTAGTCTAGTTCGGTAAAAAGGGCATGCTCAGTACAGTATAAGGGTGAATCAGCAAAACCCAAGTCAAGACTTATTGTTATCTGTCGTAATTGTGGTGTCAGTCATGAGTCTAAAAGAGAGAAGTGTTTAGCATTGGTCAACAATGCCACAAGTGTAAAAAATGGATTCAGTTTCAAGGGTTCTGTAAATCAAGCAAGCCTCATTCAGTTATTAAGAAAGGTCACTTAAAAAAGCAAGTTGATCGTATAGAGAGCTGCAACCCTACTTTCTATGTCAATGGTGTATCAGTGGTAGGTGAAAAGGTTAATGCAGTAGATTTGTTGACAAAGAATGAAATATTTTGCACTGTCCTTATCAATGGTAAACCCATAGTGCTCAGAGTAGACGCAGTAGCCACAGTAGTGCTTTCATGGTATTTGGCTGCGAACAGTTGCAGCTTGCAATTTTATGTAGTCCGAAGAGCTGTGCAGTCATTTTTAGGTCTCAGAGACAGTTTGAGAATGAAACCGCTTTCTTTTAACAAAGAAGTACATCATGTGAGCAAATATCCCAGTTCCAGCTTCAGTGATGCTAACTTCTCAGAGTATGCTGATGTGTTCGATGACAAACTAGGCAAACTTCCAGTTGTGTACTCCATAAAAGTAGACCCAGAGGTCACTACAGTTGTCAGACTGGCAAGGAGACTTCCAATAGCTATGCAGGACAAAGTCAAGGTCCAGTTAAACAAAATGGTGCAGCAAGGTGTGATTTGTCCAGTCACAGAACCAACTGAGTGGATATCTTCTATGGTAGCTGCTCATAAGAAAAATTCAGATGAAATCAGAATATGCATTGACCCAAGAGACTTGAACAAGGTATTAAAAAGACCTCAGCATCCTATGTGTACAGTGGAGGAAATTGCAACCCTCATGCCAAATGCCACTGTTTTTTCTGTCTTAGATGCAAAGGGTTCATTTTGGCAAGTGATGCTTGATCGCAAATCTTCACTATTGACTACATTCAGTACCCCATTTGATAGATACATGTTCCTCAAGATGCCTTTTGGAATAAATTCTTCCAGTGAAGTCTTTCAGCATGTAATGGAGCAAATTTTTTCAGGCTACCTGGGTGCAATAATAGTTGATGATTTACTGGTTGGAGGCAATGGTGAAGCAGAGCATGACAGAAACCTCAGGAAAATTCTGGACAGAGTGCATGAAGTGAATTTAAAGCTCAATCCTCTGAAGCTGAAATTCAGACTACCAGAAGTTACTTTTGTAGGTCATTTATTTACCAGTACAGTCTTATGACCAGACCATTCCAAGCAAGCAGCCATTCTTGAGATGCCAGCTCTAGACAATGTGGAAACCCTATAGCGTTTTCTTGGTATGGTTAACTATTTGGGCAAATTTATCTCTGACTTTAGTGAGTTATCAGCACCTTTAAGAGAGCTGACACTCAAAACTGTTGCATGGTCATGGTTAGAACAACAGCAGAGAGCATTTGATAACCTCAAACAGCAAATTGCTAACCCACCTAGATTTAGATACTATGATGTCCACAAGCCAGTAGTTCTTTCCTGTGATGCTTCATAGTTCGGTCTTGGTGCAGTTATTCTTCAGGAAGGCAGACCTGTTGCCTATGCATCTAAAACTCTTACCCAAACTGAGATGCAGTATGCGCAAATTGAGAAGGAACTTTTGGCAATTGTGTTCGTATGTTCGAAGTTCCATGATTATATTTATGGCCAAGCAATCCAGATAGAAACTGACCATCGACCTCTAGTCACTTTTTTAAAGAAGTCTATGCATTCCACTCCAGCAACACTACAAAGAATGATGCTCAAATTGCAAAAGTACAATTTCAAAATGGTCTATACAAAAGGTAAACTTCTTTATCTGGCTGATACCTTATCCAGATCACCCAGAAATACCACAGAACAGCTTGATGCAGAGAATTTTGACTTTGATGGCATAGAAGTGCATAATTGTCTACCACAAGACTTTATGAGATAAGTGATCAATCAAAGACTGATCCAATTTTTCAAAAGTTCGACCCCTTCATCAATGTAAGATGGCCACCAAAGCAATCCTGTGCAACACCAGAAGTACAACCTTACAGAGATTAGATACTGATGGAAGATGATATCATTTTCAAAGGTTCAAAAGTTGTTGTTCCTACTTCCTTACAACATGAATACATTCAGATTTTACATTTTGGCCACCCAGCTTCCTATTCTACCAAAAGAAAGCTGAGAGGACTAGTATTTTGGCCTTCTAGCAAAAGACATTGATAAAGTGCTTTCTTCTTGTTCAGTGTGCAACATACTAATCCCCATTTGCAAAAATAGCCACTTCAGCTAAGCCAAATTCCTGAACTAACTTGGTCAACAGTATCAACTGACATATTTGAGTGGAACAGTCAATATTATTTAGTGTTGGTAGACTCTTATTCAAACTGGTTGCAGATCAATTTGCTACCTAACCTAACGTCCAGTGCTATTATTACGAAGACGAAATGTCATTTCTTAGTCAATGGTACTCCACACAAAGTTATTTCTGACAATGGTTCTTAGTTTACCAGTCAATTATTTCAGAGATTTGCTAATGAGTGCCAGATTATACATGTTACTAGCAGTCCTGAATATCCAAATGCAAACGGCCTTGCTGAATGTGCAATGCAGAGTGCAAAGCAATTACTAGAAAGGTCAAAGCATGACAATACTGATATCTTTTTAAATTTACTCAGTCTCAGAAATATACACCATGACAACCAACTTGGCTCGCCTGCTCAGAGACTTCTATCTAGGCAAACCAGATAAACCTTGCCTATTAGCTCTAGTTTGTTGGTGGCTAATGCTAAAAAGAACAGAGCAATCAAAGCCTTACTTTTTAAGAAGTGTTCTTCTCAGAAGTTCAGTTATAATAAAGTGAGCAGATTTTTTCATCCATTAAAAGAAGGTGAGAAAGTGAGGATGCAAACGGCGAAAGGTTTTGATCAAATTGGTCAAATGAGAGGTATATGTGCCAAGCCAAGATACTACTTAGTGGAATCTCTGGGTATAGAGTACAGGAGAAACCGCAGATGACTTCTTCCTGTATCAGAAATGATATTGCAGCATCATACCTTGATACAGACTCTAGATCTCAGAGCAACCCTGACAATGTTTGTACAGAAGAACATGTTGCAGTATCCATCCTGTTCCTGATGATGTCCAAGTTGTCCCCAAAGTTGAGCAATCCTTGAAGACAGTCCCCATTGCTAGATCCAGCTCTGACTTTTATGTTACACGATCAGGACATATTTCCAGACCTAGTGTAAAATGCACAGTAAAATTGGACATAATTGTTTGATTTGTGTCTGATTTTGTATAATTGCATGCGGGCAAATTAATTCTGTATAATTGCATGTCAAAAGATCATCTCTGTAAATTGCATGTCATTGAATACTGTCATTTCATGTATGCACTATTTCTGAAAGAAGAAGAAGAATGCAGATCAGAGCATGTTCATGTACTTTTAAGAAGTATTTCCAGATATAGCATGTGCATATAATACAGAGCATGTGCAGGCAGCAGTGCCATTTTGAGAGAACAGCCAGAGTGTTAACATGTATGAGTGTGGTAGTCGGTCTGTTTATAAGTTTAAGTTTAAGTTACAAAGCCTCATTTCTGATGTGTTTGTATGTAATAAGGTTGCTTGAACTGAATCCATGAATGTTCATCTGTTTTATCCTGACCAGACGAGCGACAGGTTGTACAATGCACAGTACATAATAGTACAGATAGCAACCACGCACATGGAGTGGATAGTCCAAACTCTGGTTGTGTGAAACTACAATGGCTGAAATTGTACAAAATGCAACAAGCAATATGCAAATGTGGGAAGCTAATGCCTGAGTGAATCAGAGACTTGTTATATGGTAATGTTGTACACCTGCTCTCAGCATATTTGAACATTGTGGTTTAGAGAGCACATGAAAAGAGTGATGATAAACATGGCAGTAGCAGCAGAGCTACAATATGTGCTGACAGGAGCCGTTAGGTCCTTAGGTTCCTCAAGTCAGTTATTCATTTATTTATTTGTGTATTTTTTCTCATTAGAGTCAGTCTTTGGCAGTATTCAAAATAATCAAAGGCAGATATGACTGATGCAACGATTTTGAGCAAACAAATTTCCAAAAATATTAAGCACAAAGGATTGAACAAGGAATATTCTTACCATTTGTGACCTCTGAACAAAAACCCTGCCACTAAATTCAGACTTAATTTTAATGAATAGTTGTAGAATTACAGAAAGGGTTTTGCTAAGGTACGGTGCAGGAAAGCAAAGAATAACAAGCCAACAGACCCTTGCACCATCTGGGACAAGACTGTGGATCACCAAACAGGCTGTGTCCAGCTTCTATTCTTGGGATTGGTGCTAATAATTTGCTTCTGGTGAGAGAAGAATCAAAGGAGTATTGTATCCCAAGAGAGTGAAGCTGTGCTGAGACCAGCATTAGTAGTAGGCAAGCAGTAGCCATTCATGCGACTCCCCTCTTTTCATCATTCTTGACAAGCTAATTATTTGTTTTCAGGAAGTGCTGCTTGATTTGTTTCTAACTTAGGAATATCTGCCTAAATACTTCTTCCTTAAATATTCAGGCTCTACATATTAGTTTCCCCCTCAAGTGTTTGGCAGGGCCCTCTACAAACACAGATACCTTGAGTGACATTTTTTCCTGTAAAAGCAAGATTGAAATTTCACCAATACCTAGCTGCACACAGGACAACTAGTTTGCAGTAACAAGCACTATCAACAGAGTTGCAGACTGGATACTCCTGACATTGCTTTATATTCTCACTCCAACTGTTTAATCAATAACATAGGGTTTGTTGCCATGGATATGAACTTTCCCACTATATCTATTACCAGCTTGGTGGCTATGTGCATCTTTAGGCAATATAGAAATTCCATCATGCTTACTGACAACCACTTAATTCTCAAACAAACTGATATGGTATGTGAGAGAAGTATTTACACAATGTCACTGAAGGTAAAACCCTCACATAAATGTACTCCTAATGTCAATAAGCTAGTCAGTAGTATACAAGCTGCACCCATCACACACAATTCAAAGCAGACATATAGACCCCCATATGCTGAGGCACTTAAATGTAATGTTCCTAAGCCTCAAACTTCTCCCAGATGAAGTACGCATAATAAGTGCCCTTAGCAGCCTCAAAGGCACTCTTTCAAAACAGCACAAACATCAATACATACAGCCACATCTCATGGAGCCTCTACTTTCAAGCCTATAAGGCAAACCACCACACAATTCAACATTCTGGTCATTGGAGGATCCATCATGAGAAACATTGACGTCCTTCTCGCTAGGCTGAGTAAGGAGAAAGTCAAGATCAGTTGCTTATCAGGGGTTAGGATCTGATACATTATACATGCATACAGATCACTGGACCACAAGTACCGGTATGATTCAGTCATGGTCTATGTGGGAGTAAATGACCTCATAGTTCATGTGGGAGTAAATGACCTGAGACGTTCTTCCCTAGACTATATGAAGAGAGGGGTCCCCTTCACATGGTCGACATTTCAGAATGTTGATCATATGGTCTCGGCCATATGGTCATCAACATTCTGAAATGTCGACCATGTGAAGTAGATCCAAAGAGAGACATCATGGAGCTCTTGGAATATGTGTCTCAGGCTGGTATGAGCCTAGCATTGAGCAGCATTTTACATTCTCCAAGGATGATGCCACAATACAAACAAAAGATGACTGACTTTAATAATTGCCTTAGTTTTTGGTGTCATTCTAAGGGGGCCCAATATTTGTCAGCATGGAAGGAGATGGCCAACAGTTCATGCTGCTTTGTCAGGGTTGGTCTGCCCTTCTTCCACTCTAGGCTTTTGAATATTATCTAAAATGTTGCCTTTCCCCATAGTGCCTTTTTTAGGCAATGCCAAATTGAAAGTACTTCCAACATAGCAAATCAAAACCAAAAAAATTTAAAGGTATTAATGCTCAATGCTAGGAGTCTAAACAAAAACAAACTGCACTACCTAGAAGCTCTCTTCACCCTGAAATATCCTGACATCTTTGTGGAGAGTAAGATATGGTTTGAAGTTGCAGAGAGCACACCAACAGTGTATGTTTATAACACCTTCCACACATTTAGACCAGGTATTGTACAGACAGAGACTAAAGGTGGAGGTGTCTCGATTTACTTCAAAAATAAATATACCTCAAGGCTGGAAAACAGGACAAAGCACTGGAGCTGCTCCATGTTCAAATCACCACAGGAAAAATCCAATACCACTTCCTTGCAAGCTACAATTCCCCCCTCTATCACCCAGGAAACCCATACCATGTATTTAAACTTATTAGAAACACTCACCATCCAACTCAATACCATATTCATGGGTGACTTTAATTGCCCCACTATTAACTGAGAATCCTATATGACACCAAACATACAGGCACAGAGATTCCTGGATTTTGTAAACACAAACTCCCTGGACAAGATTGTCAGTACACCAACCAGGGGTGCAACCATACTGCAGCTGTTTCTCACTAATATGGGAGAGTGCTGCACACTCCTACAGTAATATCTTCCCTAGTGAGGTCAGAACACAAAATGGTCTCCTTTGAAGTAAAAATAAAACCTGGACCCTCAGCTAAACCTGGAATATTCAGGAACTACTCTAAAGCACACATCCTGCTATTAAGTGATAACTTGGCAAAATTTCAAGCCCCCATAAACCCTGAGAACACTGCTGCCTATGCAGAACTGTTCACAGAAACCCTGTACAAGCATGTTAATAGCTGCATAGAGGCAGCTGTACCCACCAGTAAGAGACACAGAACTAATTCAAAAATCAAGCAACCCTGGTGGAATCACAAAATCAATAGGCTGTGTAACAGAGGGAAGAAAATCATGGCAAAAATTAGAAGGTGCAGCACCCAGCAGGAGAAAAGTACTATCATCAAACCAAACAAATAACTCAGAGGACAAATAAAGTCCACCAAAGCAAAAGTTTATGTAAATTTGGGGTTACTATCAAAATTTTGAATGCAGTTATGCAAACTTTGATTGTCGAAAGGCAGTTTATCAAAGTTTCATAATAGCGATTCAAAAATGTCGAACCTGGACCAGCTAATGCTAGTATGCATTTGGTGTTGTGAGATCAACATGTTGATTGGAGAAGGCATTACGGTGGGGTCAGGAACTTTGCCCTTTCCTCACTGTAGTGCAATCTTGGAGTTGTACTATATAAAGAGCAGGGGGTATGGAGTTGCAGGGGCTTGCCCCTGCAAAACGTGTGTTTAATGTCACCAGATGTTAAGGTCAGTCAGAAAAATATCAACAATTTGATTTTGAATTGTTGACATTTTTTTGTTTCGTTATTTTGATTGGTTGCTATTGTTAATTTCGATAATGCTTTTCGAGTAAGTAATTACTCACAAAAATGTTTTCAAAATGTTGATAGTAAACCATAAATTTGGCCTCCTAGGCCAGGTAAAACCACAAGGCATTTTTTTTAGAAATGTCCACAACCTCAAAGGCAATACACAATTGCTTGTAGAGTTCATTGTAAATGGAGCCACCTACACTGAGCCAACACAGATTGGAAAATAAGATAAAAGGAATTGAAAAACCACAAAAAAGAAGAAATAGATACATTTTAGAGAAGTATTTATGAAGATCCTGTGGAGCATAATAAAAATGCTAAATGGATAGAAGAAGTAAAAACAAAAGAATAAGAAGTCTAAAGATACAGGATATGAAATGGGATGAAGTATCAGCCAAATTGAAACAAAGTTAAGAAAAGGCTCTAACTGGAAAACACCAGTCCCAGATGCAGTACCTAACTTCTGCTTAAAAGTATTAACATCTTTGCACAAAGATTTAGCCAGGAGTAAAAACTATTTATATGCTTACCCCAAACAGACATGAACCTGGCTAACAACAGGAAAAACAATGTCTTACTTAAGAGTGAACCTACAAGCTACCCTAAAAATTACAGACCAATAACTTGCCTTCTGACAACATATAAACTATACACTGGAATTGATGCTGACAGAGTGTATAGTCCTTTAGAAGAAAACTCAATTATGACAATCGAACAAAAGGGCAATAAAAGAGAGTACTGTGGAACAAAGGATCATTTGTTGTTACATAAAGTCATAATGGAGAACTGTAAAAAGGGGGAAGAATTTAAGTATGGCATGGATTGACTATAAAATAGCATTTGATAGCATCCTGCATTCATGGATAAAAGAGTGCTTAAAAATGTATAAGATACATCAAGCAGAGCACCTCCTTGGCCCTCTTCAAAAGGAACCTTGACGATTGGATGGGAGAAAGGAAATTCACCCCCGGGATCATGTCAGTCGCTCTGCAAGACAGGGGTCCAGGGAAGTAAATAGTGTGGGAAGAAATAGCCAGGGAATTGTTATGGCTAGGCTTGTATAGGCCCTAGGGCCGATATCCTAGTACCAACCTATGAATCTATGAACCCTACACTGATTAAATACATTACAGTGACCATGAAACAGTGGCAGACCACTTTGCAATTATGCCATGATAAAGGACAAATTATTCCAGGGATAAAAATTCAATGGAGGATATTCTAGGGTGAATCTTTGTCACTGCTACTCTGTTCTTTGTTGCCCTTAACCCGTTAAGCTCTCTATGTAACAGCTTAGGCCATGGCTATAAATTGGCTCCTAGAAAACAACATTGTGTAAAGACTTCTCACCTTCTTTTTGTTGATGATTTAAAACTGTATAGCTCATCAGATGAGGAACTGAAAACATAACTGCAAGTTGTCCAAACTTTTTCAGATGGTATAAGAATGTCATTTGGTCTTGATAAATGTGCAAAAGCAACCTTTAATGCAGGAAAAAGGCAACACCAAGAAAACTTCAGTTTGGGATAAGAATGTGATATAAAAGAACTTGAGCAAGAGGGAATGTATAAATATTTGGAAACTGATGAAGGATCAACAATAAAACACAAATAAATGCAAATAAAACTTAGTAAGGAATACTTATGAAGACTCAAATTCAAGCTGTAAACCAATTTGCCCTTCCTGTCCTAACTTACAAATTTTGGAGTGATTGACTGGTCCCAAAACATGTTGGATAGATTATACAGGAAAACAAGAAGGATGCGTCATGCTCACCAAATGATTTATAAAAATCAGTGCATACCAAGATTATATATTCCCCATTCTGAAGGAGGGACGGGCCTCCTTGAAATTGATTACATATATAGATCTGCAATTGTGGGACTGCACATATATCTGCTGACCTCACAAGGCCCAAACATAGTGAAAGTTCAGAAACATGAGTAGAATAAATCTAAGATGACTTCTCTGCTTAGTGTAGCAAGATCATATCGGCATCAAGCAGGAATGGAAATCAAACAAGAAGTAGATAAAAATCAGGCAGCAAATAAATTTGCGAAAAAAAAATAAAAGAAAGAATATAAGGTGAATGACCAGATGAGAAGACAAGAAATGTAGAAAATGCATAAATATACTTGCAAAAGTTTCTGGACGAACCTCATGTTGATCAGAATCAAATGCAGGACTGGTTAAGGAGAGGCAAATTCAAACTAAGACATGAAAGGTAAATATTGGAGGCATAAGATAATTGGCTACGTACACGTTGGTTTAAAAAGTCCATTGAACATGTGGAAGGAACAGACATCCACATCTCATTGCTGGTTATGAGATACTAATGGCAGAAGGGCTGTATACTGAAAGGCATAATAATGTGGTGAGATCATTGCACTGGGGATTGTGCAAACATTATAGTATTGAACTGGCAGAAAAACACTGGAAATGTGAGCCACAAAGTCTCATAAAAATTATGAAGTCTACATCACATGGGATCATCCATTACCAACAATTCAAAACATAGATGCTAGAAAAATGGATATAGTGGTTCATGAAAGGAAGACAAAAGTAGAATTGATCATTGGAGCTGCCACTCCCAGTGACTACAGAGTCTTGCATGCAGAGAGACAGAAAGTCATAAAATATCAGGATTTGCAGGCAGAAATGAGAGCAATATGGAAGAAAGATAGACAGACAGTTTGAATAGCAGAAGTAGTAAGGGGTCTTAGAAAAAAGAATCTACAATCGTATTTAGATATGTTACCAATAAATGGTACTCTGTACGAATTCAAGGAGTCATTATTGGCTACATTGCGGGTGCTGCAAAGAGCACATCTGACTGACATCAAAGACTGAAACGATACTAATTTCATGAACCTTAATTGTACTTTGACTTAGGAATGGGGTCCATTCCTGTCATGGCATTAGAAACCCCAAAGATTTGGAGAAATTAAAAAAGCCAGAAGATTTAGCAAACCTACTGGCCAATAAATTCAGGTCTAACTTTACCCCTCTCGCCCCTCAACTTTTCCTCAGGAAATGCCATCAAATATAAATCCCCTGCTATTGCTAGGAAAAATTTCCTTAATGCTCTTTCTATGGCCAAGAACACTGCATCAATGGGGCCAGACAATATCCTGGGGTGCCTTCTAAACAGCATGAAACATGACCTATCATGCTGTCTGGAATTGCTATTATACTGTAACTGCCAAATAGGCTTTGTGCCTTGTGAATGGAGAGCAGTAACAATCATACCTCTCCACAGAGGTGGACCATCTGCAGACCCTGGAACTTACAGACCCATAAGTCTCACTAATCTTATACGTAAAGCCATGGAAAGACTTATCATGGAAATTATCAGTGGTGATATAGTAAACCTCCAGACACTGGACCCAACCCAGTTTGATTTCGTCAAGGGCAAGTCATCCTACTCAACCTGGTGGACTTCTTTGACAAGGTCACCAAAGCAACAGATGAGGGCAAAATTGTTCACACTACCTACCTTTACCTGACCAACGTATTTGACACAATACCCCACTTGGGCATTCTTGACAAAGTGAAGAGGTTAGGTACAAACCCATATGTCACCCAGTGTATAGGCAACTGACTCACAGACAGGACCCAGGAAGGTAGAATTTGAGAGTCCACCTCTACAAAGAGGTCAGTCACAAGTGAAGTCCCTCAGGGATTGCTTCTTGGACTTCTCCTTTTTGGCATTTACTTCTGTGAAGTCAAGGCCAATGTCAGCAGTCTCTGGCTAACTAAATTTGCAGATGATTGCAAATTAGGAGCTGTCATTGAATCCTACACTGACACAAATGTTCTCCAGGAAGGGTTGACACAGGCAAACAACTGGTGTCATAGCCATGGACTAAAACTAAATGCCAAGAAATGCATAATAGTATCATTCAGGAAGTCATCCACCCCTGGTAACTATCATATTGACAACATACCCCTTAGAGTTGACCCAGCAGTCAGGGACTTAGGGGCACATATAGACAGTAATCTAGCCTTTGACCATCACGTGTCTACAGTAGTGAGGAAGTTATTCTATGTCGCGCAACTTACAAACAAAGGTATTGCATCAAAGTCCAAGGAAGTCATAGTTCCATTGTATTTGGCATTCATCAGACCTATCATTGAGTACAATGCCCCTTTTGGTTCTTACCTAACCAGACATATCCAACAACTGGAATGCCCACAGAGTTTCCTCACTAAATGAATACAGGATGTAAGTAATATGTCTTATGCAAACCACCTCAAATCCCAGTCCTTGTAAAGTGTCTCCTACTGGCTTTTTAGAGGAAATCTTTGCCTGGCATACAGGGCATTGTCAGACCGCACTCTGGTGGACCTCCTGCATATCCACAAAACAAACAGCACCAGAACTGCCCATTCTAAAGACTTAAATCTTGCCTGTATTATAAATAGAACCTGCTGGGGAAATAGGTATGCATCCAAGAGACTAGCCCGTCTATGGAACAGGTTCCCTATCCATGTGAAGCAGTGTTCCTGCCTAACCCAATTCAAGTGCAACTTGGACAGATATCCAGAAATTCATACCTGGCGTGGCACCTATGTCTCTACTGGACACAGGTAACCTGTAAATTATACATCTCCAATGCCCATGCTTACACTTATCAAGGGTATCAGAACTTGTCAGCGATTTGGGAAGCCTGGTTATTCTTAAAAAGGCTTTTGTGGTCGTTAGCCCAGTAAACACATAAGAACCTATGAATCTATAATATGATTTTTATTCAAAACATATTAATGCCTGCACTTTTTGTCACAGCTAACAACAGCTGAAAGCAAGTTCCTTACATTCAATATTGTTCTCCCTATCACCTCCCCTATCTTTTACAGGGACCTTTTCTAAAATGAAAAAATATACTTTCCTTTTATTTACTTATTAATTATTTACTGTTTGTTCACTGGTTAAGTGGACCCATTTCAGTCATGACATGAGCTCAAAGACAAAATACATAGTAGTCATTCAATCAACAATACTGTATACAAAATGAATAAACAGCAAAATTCAGAATATGGTAGAACTGAATATTGACGTGGTAAAACTTAAAGATCCTGTCAGAGTACATTAAGAATAAAATGATATATGCAAAATTCAAGCTGAGATCTGCATAAAATATGAAATACAATGCAATCATACATATAACACATAAATGTATATATATATATATATATATATATATATATATATATATATACACACACACACACACATACACACACACATAAAATATTTTCATATAAGATGCTATATTAAGAGGCTGAGAAATGTTTTTTTGAATGTATTAAATGTATTTTAGCATGATACAATTTAAAATTAAGACATTTCTGCCTATCTGTATAAGGTGTTACTAATATCTCACATTTTTATTCTACAAACATGCTCATAAATCCTCTTTTCAGAGATCGTCCTATATATAAGGCCTCACAAGATACTCAGCTAGCCAAATAAATTATTCACTTAGTATTACAGTGATATTTTCCTTTACAGGAATAGTTTAAAGCTAATCTGAGACCATTTCTCCATTCATATCATTTATAAACATACATTGTTTACACATCTTACATTTATCCATTCTTCCAAAATTTTGAGTATTAGATTTTCTATCTCAAAAATGCTTTTCAAATTCATACCTCTTTTATATGCAGGTGTTAAGTGAAGTACCACAGTGTGTATATAAAGGAGATATGAATTTGTCTTTTAGTTCATCTTTTTTTAATTAGTTAAGCAGGTAAACTCATGGGACACAAGCCCATTTTCAGGTGCAGTTTATGAGCACTGTTTGGTGAACTGACTTGCACAGATGCGCAAAGAAAGCAAATGGAGTCAGAGATTGTGAGAATCAACCCCTTGACAATAAGTAGCACCTCATTAACAGGCATAGCTTTAATCCTCAGTGTTAACAGGTACAAAAATAGGCTTACTGCCTTGAAGGGACATTTCAAGCTTTGGCAACAACTCCAGGGGTGAATCAAACCCTGTAGCTTCTGCCTATGAGGTGAAAAACCCTTCACCGTTATGCCAAACATACCTATCAAAATTATGTTACCCCCAGATGGGACTCAAACGCAGAGTCTCTGGCTTAGGAGACAAATGCCTTAATAATCAGCAAAAATTTAGTAACCCAAACAAGAAAGCTGCATATGAAATCAAAAAAGAAATGCCCAGCCTGGCAGACCCACAAAAGACCACAATGCTGTTTCTTTTCACCAATTTATTGTATTCAAAAATAAGTAGATTTAGCACTTTTTTCTCTCAAATGGAGACGTCATCAGAATAAAAACAAATTCAAGCAACATTTATTTACTTATTTATTTATTTACATTAGTTTACCAGGAAAGTCCAACTGGGCCAGAAACACATTTTCAGGGGAGTCCCGGGGAGAAAAGCTCCACAGAAATATAACCAAATACAATAATTAGATGGTACAATAGTATACATATAGTAAGATGCAGAATACACATCATCTACTTAGTCTATACAAAAAAGTATTCAATACAGTTTTCTAATATATACAGGTTCAAAAAGAAAAACACAAGCATTCAGTAAAGATCACTGTGAAAAAAATAAAATTACTTCTGTGTGCATATTAAATAATAGTTATGAACAAATGAAATTTCCTATACATATATATATATATATATATATATATATATATATATATATATATATATATATATAGGTTCATAGGTAGGTACTAGGCTATCTGCCCAAGGGCATTTATAAGCCTAGCCAGAGTGTGTCAGCTTTTGCCGCCCCATTGATTAATTAACTGAGCCTCTGTCAAGAACAGCCAATGACGTGATCCCAGGGGTGTATTTTCTGTTACCCATCCACTCATCAAGGTTTCTCTTGAAGAGTGTTAGTGAGGGGCTCTGCCTAATGTAGTTAGGAATTTTGTTCCAAAGCATGGGAAGTCTCTGTGACAGGAATCTATCCCTCCAGCATGTTCTATTTATTGTTGTGGCGAGGTTTAGCTCACTAGAGTGAGTGGCTTGCAGAGACTTGGATTTCATTAGGTGAAGCATGTCCATCGATTCTGAGTTGGACATGGCTTTGTAAGTCAGGCAGAGATTACCTCTGAGTAAGCGATATGCCACTGAGTGCAGCCGGAGTTTTTCCAGTCAGTAATTCTCTTGGTGAGGTACTTTTGTGGTCTTTCCAACTGGTGGAGGGTGATTGCTGTTGGTGGAAGTTCAGAGAATGGTTAGTGCTTGTATAAGTCTAAGTGATGCAGGGATGGGTGGGAATGTGGGTGGGGTAGGGGAGCAGAGTGAGCCCGAGCATAGCAAGGGCGAACAGATCAGGCAGGGCACCCTCAGAGAAGAGTGTAAAGAAGAACAATCAGTATGAAAAGTGGAAACCTTGAAGCTGTAAGGTAAGTGAAAGCAAGGATGAGGTAGAGGCAGAAAGGTAGAATTATAAACAGATAGTTGCAGAAACACTACTTTTACGGCCTTGGTGTGTAAGTAAATCAAAAGGAAGGCAACTGTATCTGGGGACAAAATACACAAAGTAAATGCTACTAGCCTTACTTTCCAGGAATTGTAATGAGGATGCAGATTTATATGGGACAACATATAGCAAGTATATTGTCGGTTCCACCACCTAGTGGCAAGAGACAAAACTATATTTGCTTGGACTGAGAGTAGGGGTGCCCTTGCAGGTATGCACACTGTTCAAAACAATGTTTAAAAAATAACTAGTAAAAATACCACATTTGCTATAAAAAGAAATGTAAACATCCATTCACAATGTGTAAAACATAACTATTAAACCACCAATTTTTCTGATAATAAGAACTGTAAACATCCAGTCCCCTATGCAGACTTGTCTGGTGGATATCCTTATTATAAAGTGTTATCCTTGGTGTGCAATAACTGTATGCAGAAACCAGGCCATAGCAGTGGTTTTATTTGGCAATGTTGCAGTTGCTGGCAGGGGCATAAGCTGCGATGATACAGGCAGGCTGAGTGTGTTTGCTGGCATGCACACTGAAAAGAGGCTGGGGAGTGCTTCCTCACCATCAGCAGGCCAAAAATAACTACACGCATTCAATGCTCACAGAAAAACAACATGGTTGAGTGAACAATTAAATAATTAAATGATAAAATATTTAAATAGCCATTACAATAAAACAGTATTGAAAGAGCTACCACAATAAAAGCAGTACATATGTTATATTCTACAAACAAAATCATATGAAACTGTCTAAAAGTCACATTGGTGTTGAAATACAGGTCAAAATGAAAACTAAAACTGAAACTCATGGTACAAAAAAATTGTCCTTTAAAACTTTAAAAAACACATAAGATAAAGTAATCAGTACTTAAATGTTCTTAGTTTAAGGGCAGGGGCTAAGGAGAGGTGATCATTTAATCCAGGGGTTACACAGGAGTTTTACCACAACTGCAAAATAAGTTCACGGTATTTTAATTTAGTCTACCAATCACCTCTTCTTTCAGGGGGTTTAACCTGTTCAAGAACCCAAAACTTGAAATTTGCATCCTTTGAAACAACGGAATACGGAGAATTAGTATCCATCTTCCAACTAATCTCATATAGGTGTTCTCAGACATCCTTTGTTTCAATGCTCGCTCTTTTTTGCCCAAATAAAAAAACAATGACAGACAAGGCAGTGGGCTAAATAAAAAACACACTTTATAAAACAATTAAAATACCTAGAACTTCTCAAAATTAGATTCAGACAAGGAATAGACACTTGAACCATTTGTCATGAAAGGACATTGTGGACACCTGCCACACTTAAATGTATCTTTTTTAAGCCTGTTGTCCACATCAGTCAAGAAAATAGGTCCACTTTTAAAAGATGTTCTTTAACTTAAAACTACTCTAAAAGCTAAACACCAGGAGTCTGGAAAAAAAACCTTGGGGGTATTAAGCATAGCAGCAAATAAGTCCCAATATTTAGATATGATGCCCTGTATACCCCAAGTTTCCTGGTTATAGTTTAATACTAAAAGGTTTACTCCCGTTCTGGTCTTTTGGAGTTGCTCATATATGCTGAACACCATGGGAGGCTGTCTCTAAAGGAGGAGACTGTGGGCTACTAATTAGCAGTAATAATTTTCCACCCCAACCTTGCAATATTTCATCTTTAAGGCAGTTGGTAACAGTCTTAGGGTAACCCCTAGATAAAAACAGGTTCTCAATATAATCCAACTTATTCACCAAATCATCATGAAGGGAGGTCATTCTGGCTGCACGGACCATTTGATCCTTCACAATGTTTTTCTTTTGGTGAAAAGGTGACTACCATTGGAATGTAAATGTGACATGGAAAAATGTTCCTTCCTGCATAATTTTGAAATAAATTTGCTGTTAACCAAATCCTTTACAATCCTAACATCCAAAACATGTACATCTTCCATTTTCACTGGATGGTTGAAAAACAAAACGCTAATAGTACTATTAATAAAGGACATAAAGGAATCAAAATCCTCTGCCTTCCCTTTTCACACAGTAAATATGTCATCCAGGAAATGAAAGTAGGGCTTGACATTTTTAAAGTGAGGTGATGGAAAAACAAAATATTCCTCCCAGTCTAACCACACAATATTGGTGAATACAGGGGAATAAGCAGTGTCCATGGCAACATTATCCATTTGTTTGTAGTACTCACCTTCAAAGAAGACAGAGTTGTTGCTGAGTACCATTTCAATATTTTCCGTCACTAATCTAAAATCATTAGGGGACAAAAAAAATCTAAATCAAGCAAAATTTCTTCGAACCATTGCAAACAAATAGAATGTGGGATTACAGAAAACAGATTCTTTATATCAATGGTAATACGTGCATAGTTAGGATTAAACTCTAATTTACCTATCTTAGTCAAACAAATCCCACAATATAATCAAAATGTGCTTCTATAAGCCATGAAAAAGTTTGAGTTTCCAGTCCACAAATATGAGAAGCAAGTGAGTATTTCAACCTGCAGAAGCAACTATTGGTCTTAAAGTGGGGTCAGTAACACATTTATGAACCTTAGGTATTCCAAAGATCCTAGGAATAAAAGAATTAGGAACTTTGAGAAATTCATACTGTCAGTAGCCACTTGTAACAAATTATCTTCAAGGGCCAAATAATTTTTTCTATATGCCATAAATATCTCATTATGTGAAACCTGAGAATACCTACAGTCACTGTTCAGTAGCTGACTAGATCCGTTGTTGCATTACAACCACCCCAACACCCCTTGTCTGGCTTCATGATCCTCAAGTCTTTGTTGTTACTAAGATCCCTTAACACCGGTCTTTCATCCTGGGAAAGATTACTGTTGTAATGACTTTTGGTTTTCTTATAAGTACTATTGTCATTCCCAATAAGTGTCTCAAAATTGAATAACATTGGGCATAAGGGTAGATTGAAAAGATCTTTTTTATATAAGGAATGCTAGTTGTAGTATTTTCTGAAATATCACAAAAATGACACATCTAGATTCAACTTTCCAAGAGTAATTCACATAAGTCTGCTCTCCTAGTAGGGACATAGGTGAACTCCTTTCGAAAAATAGTGAAATTGGTGATATTTAATTCCAAATCACTGTAACAAAATACATGGAAATTATCATAAGTATAAACACACCTGCCTCTATGAATAGGGAAATCCAAAGCTTCAACATAACTATTATCCATAGAAAAAGGCATAGGATCATTACCAATTAATATCTCTTCGTGCCTCTTCACCTCCTCTTTCTGTTGGAACCCTGTCTCTGTCCCTGATGGTAATTCTGTGCCATCTGAGCAAAAGTAGGGCATGGGTCTGATTCTCTATTCTGGAAGACTTCCTTAAAGGGGGATACCCTAAAGGGCCCCCCACATCACTAATTTTATCATTAAACCTTTCAAATGTAGCATTCTCAGTAACCAAACCTGTATTATTATCATTGTCCTGCACCCTACTGACCATTTGTGTTGTTAACCTATTGTTGAAGGAGGTAACCAGTAAGCTTTGCCCTCACTGTACTCATGTAATACCTGTCTAGTTTAGAAAACTTGTGTTTCTTTATTTTCTCCACTACATCAAATTATTTTAAAATACTGAAATATTTACATTTGTACTCATGTAATATGGATAATGCATAATCTTGTATGTGTTTATTTAAAGTGAGGCTGTCATTCTAAAATGTGCTAAGCACTCTCTCATTGTTGTGGATGACAGCCTGCATTGTTAAAAAAGGGCAATTATTAAATATGTCAACACATTCACAATAAAACCCCCTGGATTAAATGACCATCTATCCTTAGCCCCTACCCTTAAACTAAGATCTTAGGTGGGTTTTCTTTTTAAGTTTTAAAGGACAATTTTCCTATAATATGATTTCTGGTTTTAGTTTTCATTTTGACCTGCATTTTGACAACAATGTTATTTTTAGACAGTTTCATATGATTTTGTTTGTGGAATATAACGTATGTACTGTTTTTAATTTGAGTGGTTCTTTAAATGCTGTTTTATTTTAATGGTCCTTTAAATATTTTATCATTTAATTGTTCACCCAATCATGTTTTTCTGTGAGTATTTAATGCTTGTTGCCTGAGTGTGATTTTATTCTGATGAAGTCTCTATTTGAGAGAAAAAAGCATTAAACCTACTTATTTTTGAGGACATTAAACTGGTGAAAAAAGAAACAGCATTGTGGCCCTGCCAGCCTGGGCATTTAATTTTTGAGACCACTGCCTTAACCAGTAGGGCTGGCTATAATCAGAGGTCAGAATCAGACCCTTGTATCTGTGAGATTAAAACCTTAACCATTAAGGCAACCCTTCATCCCATTTTTTTTTCAGTGCTTGGGACATTTTAATATGATTTACCCGATGACATTTAAAAAAAGATTAGGAAAAAAAATCATCTGTGCTTTGTTAAACAGCTTGAAAGAAAATAATTACATTTCATAAATTCTTCGAAGTATTCTACATTTTTCACATGATAATCAGGAGCAAGAAAATTTAGTAAGTCAAGAAGCAGATTGCTTACTCACAAATTTGTTTCTTACTAATTTGAAATGAAGTGCACACTGTTATCTTTGTTGAATGTATTAATATAACAGGTAAGTAAACTCATTGTGTCCCTACTCACTGGCATAGCTATGAGCAGTGTGGCAGCAAACTTACTGTCCAGCTCTTTTCAGTGACTTTTCTATGTTAAGTATTTGAATAATTTTTATTACTGTTGATCTGAAATTTTTATTAGTTTTCTTAGTGCAAGTCTTGCTTATGATAGTGTGCTATTTCTAATAGAAGCTCACAGTTGAGTTTTTGGTATGATAATCTGTCTTTAGCAATCATCACTAGAAATGACAACATATTTTGATTTGCTGGTACATATTACAATAAGATATCCCTTAAAGAGTGAGGAAGGCTGAGTCATTACAGTATGTCTGAGGATTCTGAGCAGAATTATCTTCTTTCCTTCTACTGAAGTTTGAGTATAGACCGTTTTACTACTAATTTTGGAGTTGCTTTTCTTTAAATAACCTGAAATTGCTTAATTGATGTCCATTATCTGACTGGTTAATGCATCAGCTATGCTGTTGATTTTGTCAGGCAGACAGTAGCAGCAGGAGCTGCTTGTCTTGAAGCTTTTTTGTTTTTTACATCAATTGGGCATTAGGCACTCAGAATAACGTACTGTTGCTAGTTTAGCCAGAGGCATCAGTGGTACCCTATAGTGCTGGAGTGTCTTATTAAAATGACTGCTCTTTGAGGGATAAGACAGTTTAGGTTATCCTATCCTGATCTGACATTCAATCATGATTAGACTGAGGAAAATGTATATCTAATTTACTAGTTTTAGATAGCTCATACCTGATTTACAGGCAAGCAATGTATGGTCTCTGCTTCTGCTACTATTGTTGAAATGCCTGTAGCATAAATTAGGGGAAGCCTATGCTTTCCTCAAAGTACAGATAGCTTTGTACTGGATGCTCTTACACATGATTTGCAGGATTAGAATGTCATCGATATGAAGAGACTGCAGCTGTTACAGAAATATACATGACAATATTTAGTTTAAATGGGACACATGGAAATAAGTGAATAAATACAGTGAGAAATATGAAAACAAACTCTTGTGGTGGAATACTCACATAAATTATACAAGGAGAGAAATAAACTGTTCAATGCTTAAAAGAGGTCTCAAGCTATCTACCTGAAAAGCACACAAGTAAACTAAAGGGTTAAGAGTTGGCATAATGGTTAAAGTGCTTACTTCACAGACACAAACAAAGAGCTGAATAGAACCATTAGACAGCTCAAAGCTGAGTGAAAACTTGAGCCACTAAAACCAAAAATAATTACAAATCTTTCTTAACTATGTCAGGAATTTAAGAACTATTATCCAACAATGTTTGGACCTAGTCTACAAAATACTACACTCTCTAACCTAAAGGAAAAAGCTAATATCCTAGCTAACAAATTTAGTGCAAAGTTTACTGCACCCACAGTTGTAGTTATTCCAGAGGTTGTACAATCCCAGCCAGATGCCCTTTAATTTCTATGGAAAAAGTTCTGTCAACTCTCTCAAAAAAAAAAAAGTAAAAAAAATAAGAATACTTCCTCCATAGGCCCTGATATACCAGGGTGCATGATTATTAGAGTGTCAAAGATGGCCTTTCTGATCTCCTACTTAGCCTCTTTAATCTAAACTTCTCATGAGGTTATATTCCTGAAACCTGGAAAATCATTTCTAATAATTTCATTTCAGGCTAGTTTCAACATAGTTATTTAACTAGAGGAAATTTGACCAGGGTGGTGGGGAACTTTACAGCTACAGCACTCATGGTGTGTGTGGGCAATGAGTGCATGCATCCATTCCATCCCTGGTGCAGTGGCAGCTGGGAAAACAACATGTAAAACTTGGTGGTGGAGGAGTATGGAGTAGAGGCAAATGCCAGCTACTCAGAGTTGTTTTTGGAAGCTGAGCTGGAAAGTTTCAGTGTGAAGAAGCAAGATGGAGACTGGATAGAAGACATGAAGAACGTTTTTCAAAATAATTTGTTTGTAGATTCAAGGGCTGAGGAGTTATAGAAGGAAGATGTTATTATTACACCCCTCCAATTGGGAGTGGTTGGTGATGACATATATCAGAACAACTTGTAAATCAGAATGAGCAAGAGATAGGGAAGGATATGTCATGGGGAGATATGATCAAGAGGATTAATGTGGAAGAGGGAAAATAATTGTAGAAAAGGACATTTGCAGACGTGGGTGGCAAACAGAAGAAAAAAGAAGGGAGAATAAAACAGAAGAAATGGAAAGAAAGAAGTATGCAGTAAGAATTCATAGTAAAGAAGAGTTAGAAATCGACAGGTATGAAATATGGGACAAGACCATTGTACCTTCAGCTTTCATGGCACAAGAGGTAACAGCATATATTTTGTTAAAAAAGGACTTATTGTGAGATTTTCTTTGAAACTACTGAAATATTAGAACATGTTTGGGGAGAACATGAAAAAATAAAAAAACATATCAAAGGAAAAAATATATTGTAAAGACTTTTTCCCTTGAGATGCAAAAGAAAGTTAATGTACAGTTCCAGACAGAAACTGAAAAAGAAACTGTTAAAAATCTTTACTAAAAAACTTTTTGCAAAGAAGTGAAGGACATTTCTAAAGTAGTTAATAGAAGATAACTTTGGATATTGGCTTGGGACTGTAATTTGATTTTGAAAATAGAAAATGGAAAAATTGTACATATTCCTAGTATGATTAATGTTGATTGACATTGAGCTGTTGTAAACTACTGGGACAAACAAAAACATTTTTTTTTTCTGTGGGAAGGAGGAAAATTCTGTAAGTTACTATGATAAGAAAATGTTAATTATATGTAGAGATTGGTCACAATGCAAGAACATGTGAAAAGAAATGTTGTAAATGTAAACAAACAGGAAATTTATGGGTGGCTTGTAAGAAAGAGAGAAGTTTAGAATATAATATAGAAAGACTAAATACAGAAGAGTTACATAATATAGAGCAATTACAATAATATGAACAGCAAAAAGGTAAAAGGGAGTATAATGACACTAACCAAGAAGAAAATGTGATTAATATACAAAGAGAGGCAGGGGAGAGGGATAGTGGATCAGAAATTAGTGACAGAGAAGATAGAGATTGGAAAATGGTTATAAGGAAAATCTTTATCGGAAACGTGGTTAAAGACAGGAAAATAAAATTCCAGGATGTAAGTTTGAAATTGAAAAAAAAAATGGATAAATAAATAATTTATTGGAAGTTAAGGAGAAGGAAAGCAAATAATCTTAGAATTGTATCTATCAATGTTAATAGTATAAAGTACGTGGTAAGAAGGACTGGGGTGTTAAAATGGTATAATATTTGTGAAGTAGATTTAATAATGTTAGACAATCTTAGGGGTTTAAATAAAGAAGAACAAGAACAGAGACTTTATGGTTAGTAGGTATAGTAGGGAATTTGAGTACAGAAACATGTTCAAGGATTGCTATATTATATAGGATGGGAATACAAATTCTGGATTATATTTAAATTAAGAAAACTAACAGTAGCAGACTTTATATTGGAAGGGAAAGTTTACAGACTTATGTGATACGTAAAGAAAGAGAGAAATTATTTCAAGAAACATTGATCTCTGTTATAGTAAATATGGATATAATAATAACAGGAGATTTGTATTGTGGCTTGAGATGTAAAAAACAAATAAAATAGATTGGATAAGAAATAATAAAATGTGGGAATTTAGAGTCAAGGAACTTGATTTAAAGTACACACAAAAGAGGAAAATTATAAACAAGAATATATTTTTATATCTAAAACTATAGGAATAGTGATAGAAGATGCAGTAGAAGCAGGCTTTTCAGATTATTTAGCTATATGGATAGAAGTAGAAGAGTATAAAGAACATGTAAAATTGGAAAAGGAATAAAGAGAATAATGAAAAATAATGGAATCGGAAAGGTCAAAAGGATATAATAATTTTATGGAAAGATAATTTGGCTATGAGAGATTTTTATTATAATTGGTCAGAATAGTGTATAATATTTAAAGTGAAATACAAAAGAATGTACCTAATTTAGAAGAATAGGAAAAGACAAACAGATAAAAAGGAATGTAGGAACGCACAAAAATTTAAGTTATGCAATCTGGATAGAAATGAAAGGGAACATTCTAGGAAAGAAAAAGAGATTTGTTAAAATAATCAAGAAAAAATAAGGATCTGTTATACAATAATATTTTTAAAAAGAAAAAAGGAAGATGTATTGCCATATTTGAATAAAAAGGTAAAGGAAGATAATGGTATAATGTGAGAAATGAAAAATGAATACTGAGAAGATGAAAGAGAGAAAACTATTATGAATATTGTAGTGTATTATGTTAAAGAGATGGTAAGAAAGAGAAAGAAAGAAAAAATAAGCTGAGGGTAAAGCAGTTTACAGAAGAAATGAACAGAGAAATGAATGAACAAATTATGTATATGGATTTAGAGAGAAAGTAATGAAAGAAAGAAATATAGGTTCAGCAGCTGGACTAGATGGTATATGATATCTAATGCATAAGAACTTGATAGAAAAGGCAGACAAAATAGTAAAAATATTTTATGAATGGATAAATTATGGTATTTGTACTGAAAAAACATGTGAGGGGGTTATGAGATTTATATGGAGAAATGGAAGAAGAATGAAATTAAAATCAGAAGTCAGCAATGTTGAACAGCAATAATTGTAAGTTATCTAAGAAGATAATACAACAAGAACAAAAAATAAATTGAATGCCATTATGGAAGAAGGCATTTATGAGATCAAAGGAAAAGGAAGCCAAGAATTATTTGTGATAATTAGGGAAATGGTGTATGATAGTAAAAAAAAAAAAAGAAGCAAAATTAATGGTGGCCAATATAAATAAAGCAGTTGATTCAATAGATCATGAAACTTTATGGCAAATAATGGAATAATATAATAGTGGTATACAAATAAAAAATATATGTAAACCAGAATATAAAAATACTAAAATTATAATATTACTAAATAGCTACTTGAAGAAACTCAAATAATTAGAGATGTGCAATAAACAGTATTTGTTTGTAATTGTCATGAACTGTATAGTAAAAGAGATAAATGAAGAAATGGACAAAAGCAAATATGTGCAGGAAATGGATATTTCATATCCATTTATTATGTCTTATGCTGATGATATAAAATTAATGGCTAAAATAGAGAAGGACTAAAACAGGAAATTATATATATGCATAAAGAACTGCAAAAACTTGGATTCAAAACAAATAGGGAAAAATGTAAGGGTTTTGAAGACGAGGAACAGCTGGAAGGAATACTGCTTGAAAGAAAAAATATAGCAATATTAGTAACTGATTTCAGTGAAGATTCCACATTAAGTGAACAACGGGAGAAAATTCTGAAACAATTAAAGGGACTTAGTGTCATATGGAACAGGTATAGGTTGTCTATTAAGACAAAGGTACATTGATCTATTGAATCAAATCCTTTATTTATATATGGATGAGAAAAGTATCACACATAATTGGTATATATATATATATATATATATATATATATATATATATATATATATATATATATATGTGTGTGTGTGTGTGTGTGTGTATGATACCAAGAGAATTGGAGAAGCAATTTCTTAAAATCACAATTGGATTCATATGGGGATCTAGTTAAATCCAGTTAAAAAAGGAGTATTATATATAGATAACCCGAGAATATATGGGGCTTAATTGATTGTATATAAGGTATTAAAATGGATAAATGGAAAGGAAGATAAGTTCATAATAAGAGTATTTAAAAATATGAAAGAGAATGGAATTTAATAAAACTGAATACAAAGAACAGAGAACTGAAAAATGAAGAAATAAGGATGTATCAAGAAAACATGAAACTGTGGGAATTAAACAGATAAGGCATATGAGAAAATATGAAAATGTTGTATAAAAATATAATTATGCAAAATTACATCTAACACAAGAAAAAAATGTTATGAAAAATGTTGTATGTCAAGATTTTTATGGAGGTTACAAATTAATAAGTTTCCAGTGAAAGGAAACATGCCTTATAAAAAGTAAATGAAATAACATGTATTTTTGAGATGAATTGGAAACAGCAGCACATGACTTCTTAACATGTAAAAGGGTTAAAAAGTTATGGGTAAAACTATAGAAAATAATATTCTGAGATTAAGAGATTATAAACAGATAAATATGGATATGAATGAATATGGATACTATGAGAAATATAGTAAAGAATATATTAGTAATTTGAATAGAAGCATGTTTTGAATTGCATGGATAACATGGAATGAAAGACTGAATGAGATTATGTTTAGTGATAAGTGGATTTTTCCCTAACATAATACAGAAAATCAAATGGTGATTTTGAAAAAATAGTGGGTGTCTATACAGATATAAAATTTTGTTAGTGATGGAAGAATGTAAATATAATATAATTTTTGTAACTATGTATATATGTAAATATGTAAATTGTATATAGTTATATAATACATGATCCCTACTTTTCAGATAGCTGCCATGGAATCTTTTATACCTGTCTGAGGTAACACTAACTCAGGCAGATGTGGCCTCAGTTTAATGTCTCATGCAAAGAACAACACACTCAGGAGTGCAGCACTTCCGTTATGCTACACTGCAATGTCAGTAATCCATTGTCCTGGTGGGGGAATAGAATCCACAGCCTTCTGACCAAAACAGAGTGCACTGCCTGTTGCACCACTGACATTGCCTAAGCTGAGAAATGCATTATCTCAGACCACCTTAATCTGGACATTGAAAACCTCTTAACCTTGGACCCTCATCAATTCAGCTTTGTTAAAGAAAATTCACACCTCTCTAAACTAATTAATTTCTTTAAAAAAGTAAACAAATCAGTGGATAGTGGTTATGCAGTGCTTAGAACATATCAAGACATAGACAAACCCTTTTCCACTGTTCTCCATGCAAACACTGCTGATAGACTTGTAAATCTGAATATAAATCCTTATATTGTGCAGTGGATAGCTAACTGGTTGGCTGACAGAACCTACATGGTTATAGTCACAGATGCTGCTTTTCACAGAAAAAAGTTATCAGTGGTGTTTCAAACGGTGCAGTTTTGGGTACTCTCCAATTTGGTATCGATTTGTCAGACCTTCAGTTCAGTACTCCTGGCTTATCGATAATTAAGTTTACAGACGACTGTAAATTAGGTGTTTTTCAAAATACTCACACTTGCTCCAGCATGAGTTAATTCATGTTAACAACTGGTGCAAGGGAAATGGTTTCAAATTAAATGTAAAAAATGTATCATATTTCATTTTGTTAAACAAAACAGTTTCACTTGCCCTATAAGTGATGCACTCCTCCAATGTGACACCGTTGTAAGCAAACTAAGCACTCTTGTTGATAATTCCTTATCATTAACCATCATCTAATTTCCAAAGGCATCTCCACAACATCTAAAGAAGTTTTCTTTTCCCTTTACTCATATTTTACTAGACCCATTATTGAATATAATGTACTTTTTGGCATGTATTTTTCTGAAAATATCACGCAACTTGAGAGAATTTAAAGATTCATAACTAAAAAGATCAGTAACCCTGAAAATCTTAGTTATTAGGAGAGATTCACAGCATTTTCACTATACTCAGTCTCTTTCAGACTCCTTCATGGAAATCTGTGTCTAATCTTTTCAGCCATTTGACATCCTACTCCTTCTTAGTGCTAATGCTACCTCATATATTCAGTTAAAGAAACTAAACCTTTACCAGCAGATAAATAAGGCACTTTGTCATGATAGATTTATTTCCCAATGTATCCCACACTTCAGGAGCAGATATCTAATACAAACAGAACATACTACACATTGTTTATGTTCCTATAAAAATTACTGTTACTTCATGTCAAGTTTTACCACACTGGTGGCCCATGATTGTGAGGTTATTAAGGTAAATGTGTTGATAGATAATTTTGCCAAACTGAAATCTTAACTAAGTGGATTGATGCATTCAAGAGGAAGAACTGCAGATGGAATGTAGAAAGCTTTGAAAGAGAAATTGTTTGAATACATAAAAAAATGTTTTAACATCAGGAGCTAGGCACACAACATCAGAAGGATATATTTCCATAAGAACAAGATACATGGTTAAGGTCAGAGACAAGAACTATAAGAAATGCAAAGAAGTTGGATTACAATTTTGAAAACTGAAATAAACAAGCTGGACAAACACAATAAGCATAATGTGAGACACGATTAAGAAAAAATTGACGAAAACTTATATAAAGATATTGAGCATAATTGAAAACCATTTTATTTATTTATTATTTACTTAAGATGTGGAATGAGTAAATACATGCAAATTGATAAACTGTGTGTGGATTCTAAAATTTCTTCCCAGACACAACATATAATAGATATTGTTACAAAATCTGTATAGAGGAAGTATAATACCAAGATACATATGGAACAACCAGTATTCAAAAAGCTGTTGTTACAGGAACAAATTCCACAAACGATCCTTGAGGTGAAGCAAACAGTTTATTGGAAATAAAAATGAGCGCTTTCGCGTGGTCCATCCACGCTTCTTCAGATGAATTATTTTAACTTGTGTGAAGATTATATACACAACCGCTCAAGGCGGGAAAGTCTGCTCATTAATCAATTAATTAACATTTAATCACACTAAAAACTTTAAAACTAGGCAGTAAAAAATTTTAACCATTTGAGTGCACTTATGAAATCACAACTCAAGCTTTCATATACAGTTGTGTTACAAGAAACACATTTATGCTGTCGTATGCACAGTTAAAAATATAATAAATCTATGAATAAAAAATAAAAAATATATATATGCATACCAATATCACCTTAATTTATATATATAATTTATAACATTCATATATTTACAAGTTTGTAATATATACATACTTAATAGAAATGCTTATGTAGTTCTGCTAACTGAAGCATATCAAATGTATCCATAGACCTGACATTAATAACTGTAGGTTTATTCAATTTCATCAATATTAACCGTATATGGAAACAAAGTCATTATATAAAATATAAGATATACTATATGAATTTAAAACCTATATATATATGATTATCTATGATAATATTATACTTCCATAGCAGCTCATATAACATAACAATTGTTATATATGCATCATGCAGAATCAAAAAATAGAAAATGCATGAAAAATATATATTTGATTTTAATTTCAATTATCATTATGCATTTTTATAAATCCAATGTATAGACAATAACTAAGTATGTATATGTATATAATAAGACTAAAAAATAAAATATTTAAAGAATATTTATTTTGATTCTGTCAAAGGTGTAAGGACCTAACATTCATTTCCTAGATATTAATAGTGGTTTAATGGACACCTGGGTATTGAGACCCGGCTCAATATGTGCTCCCAGGCGAAAAATCCATTCAAGCTCCATTAAAGCCAACTGATTCTCTTTGTCCCCACCCCTTTCATGCTGGTTCACTATTTGTAGAACCCTAAAAGAAAAGGAGTGTGTAGAAAACTCCATAACATGTTTGGCCAGCGCATTGTTATCTACGGCTTTGCATATATCATAAAGATGATTATATATACGCTCCTGCAGCCTTCTTTTTGTTAGTCCCACGTAGAAGGCCTCGCATTTGTCGCAAGTGGCCAAATATATCAAGTTCCTGGTATTGCAATTTGCTCGAAACCGTGGATTAAAAACATAATTAATACTGGGATGTATAAAACACTGTGTCTTGGTTATATATCTACACCTGTTGCAGCTATAACATGGATAAGTACCAAAAGCCTTTGTTTTAATATTGTGGGTCAGAATATTTTCTTCATCCCTTGTAATGTTCACATCTCCACATAAGATTCTTTTTAGATTCTTGCTGTTTTTATATATAAAGGAAGGACTCTTGCCTACAAACTTCTTGGTAAGGGAATCTAATGTTAAGATATGCCAGTTAGTATTAATAACTTGCTGTATCTTACTAATGTCACTAGTATAAGTGACTATATAGCCCATTTGGTTATTTCTAACTTCTTCTCTCCTATAAAATCTTATGTTATTACTTTTACTTTTTTCAGCTTTATTTTCCTTTTGAGTGGGTATGATGTCACCTAGAACATTGAACTTTATATTATTAACCATTTTGGAGTTATACCCTCTGTCTATAAATAATTTCTCTAGGAACTGTGCTTCTTTATATAATTCATCTTTATTACTGCACAGTCTCTTAATCCTAGTATATTGACTCTTAACTATAGCTTGAAATGTGTGGCGCGGGTGCATACTGTCGAAACATAGCATGGAATTCTTCCAAGTTGGTTTCCTATATAGGGTGGATTCCAGTCTGCCCTCATTGGTAAACCTTATGGTGACATCCAGGAAATGTATCTCTTGATTTGAAATTTCCTGTGTAAAACGTAAGAACGTACTAGTAGTGTTTAGATATTGAAAAAAAAACTTCAAATGATTCCTGGTTGCCTTCCCAAAATATTATTACATCATCAACAAAACGCCTATAAAGCTTTATAAACTTAAAATTCTCATGTGTAAAGAGATAGAGCTTCTCCCACCATAAGACTACCAGGTTGGCGTAAGTGTTGGCGCAGGGGGTGCCCATGGCAACCCCCCACTTCTGTAAATAAACACTGCCACCAAACATAAAGGCATTATTGAATAGTACTAGTTCTAACAGTTGATCTACCAATATAATCCTGTCCTTCGAAAAGTTAGTTTCCTTAATCAACAGTTCATTTATATATTGCATACCGATATCATTGGGTATCGAGGTGAATAAGTCTTTGACATCTAAAGTAATTAAAAGATAGGATTGATTTCTATCTAAATGTAGCTCTTTGATGTCATTCAAAATATTATATGTGTCTTTTAATATTGTGGGTGACTGGTTGACTACTGGTCTTAATATATTTTCAATCAATTGTGAAGCATGTGCTGTCACCCACCTATCACCCGATACTATAGGTCTAAATGGTACAGGAATTATGTCCTTATGTACCTTCGGTATGCCTTTTATCATAGGGGTAACAGGATGTTCAATGTAAAGAAACTCATATACTTCTTGGCTAATCTGCCGACACATGAGAAGATCATAAAAGACGTCTTTGACATTTTTAATGATTTTGGTCACTATATCATGAGATATTGGAATGTAGGTGTCTGCTTGCTGTAACATTTGAGTCATGCCAATAGTATAGTCCTTGGAATTTAACAGGACTACCCCCCCCCTTATCAGCTGGTTTAACTATTATTTGAGCATTGTGTTTAAGTTCATTAAGAGAACGATACTCATCTGGGGTCAAATTATAAAATCTACCCTTCTTGTCAGTGTTACTGAACATTGAGTAGAATTGATTCTCACAAGCCCTAAGGAAACATTCTACGTGCAAAGGCATATCAGGAATATATACACTTTTCGTTCTTATTAGATCATGCCCCCATTCTTTAGTAATTGTATCATTAAATGTTAATTTCAAGCATAAGTTCCTGCAGAACATCCTTAAATCAAACAATGTGTCAGTTAGTGTGGCCGAAATGGCCGGTATAAAACTAAGACCTCTATTTAGAACCCGTGCTGTATCATCATCCAAAACAAAGTCAGAAAGGTTAAACAATAAATCTGAAGTCACATTTTCTTCCTTCTGTTGTAAGTAAATGTCTCCGATGAATATTTTCTCTTTCGTGAGTCCCGGCTGTGCGATCTTCCCCTGTTGGAAAATGCAGGGGTCTTTTTCTGATATGGTAAAAAATTCACAAGCGAAGGTAACGCACTGGAGCTATTTTTGGGAATAGCTCCTGTTGTGTTCGCAGATGCCTGATGAAAAAACGCCTCTTGATTCGGTGGGGGCGTATCAGTGTGAATGGTATCAGCCTGGTTGTTTTCAGCTGTTACCGTTGCATAAGTGCCTTTATTAACCATGGAAGCAGGTATCTCCGGTAGAGCTGGTACAACAGTATTAGTGTCTTTGTTTCTTTGCATGGAAGAAGCAGAAACTGTTTCAGGTGTAGGCACAAGATTCTGATGATTATTAGGGTTAGTTCTCGGCCAAACAAACACCTGGCCTTTTTGAAAGTCTTGATAATCGCGCAACAGTTTTTTCTGTTTGGTGGTTCTCAATTTATCACTAAAAACATTGATTTGAGAAAAAACACGCTTGATTTTATCAAGGCAATGATCGGAACTAAATCTTTCTAACAATTGTTGATATAGATGTTCCGTGGTGTTTCTCAGTTCAGTCTCTATTGGCAGGAAATAATCAAGCATTAATTGGGCATATTTGAAACCCAACTCTATATTAAGATCCTGCCATCGCTTTAATAATTCAGGATGTGAGTCCCCATATGTGGGCATACAGAACACCCTCATGCCCCTGGGGACTACCTTAAAATGAATGCAAGCTTGTAAATGCAGCCTCTGCCACGCATATCTTTGCAATTGATACAAATTGTCTTCTATAGTTTTTAAGAGTGGATAAAATTCTATAAGGTTCTCACCATTTGTTTCTAGGTTGACATGTCCCACTTCTCCTAAAAGGTCCAGAGACAATAAAGGGTTGCTGTTAAGATGTATAAGTCCTTCCCACAAGGACATAGTATCCCTCGCCTCCGGTTCCAAAGGAGTAACAGGTTCCATAAGGTGCTGGAAACGCTGACCAAGTTGAAATAACAAGAAAACCAATGCAGACAAAAGTCCGCGTTCCTGCTGAATGGTACTATACCAAAAAGTCGCAGAATCTGTATAGAGGAAGTATAATACCAAGATACATATGGAACAACCAGTATTCAAAAAGCTGTTGTTACAGGAACAAATTCCACAAACGATCCTTGAGGTGAAGCAAACAGTTTATTGGAAATAAAAATGAGCGCTTTCGCGTGGTCCATCCACGCTTCTTCAGATGAATTATTTTAACTTGTTTGAAGATTATATACACAACCGCTCAAGGTGGGAAAGTCTGCTCATTAATCAATTAATTAACATTTAATCACACTAAAAACTTTAAAACTAGGCAGTAAAAAATTTTAACCATTTGAGTGCACTTATGAAATCACAACTCAAGCTTTCATATACAGTTGTGTTACAAGAAGCACATTTATGCTGTCGTATGCACAGTTAAAAATATAATAAATCTATGAATAAAAAATAAAAAATATATATATGCATACCAATATCACCTTAATTTATATATATAATTTATAACATTCATATATTTACAAGTTTGTAATATATACATACTTAATAGAAATGCTTATGTAGTTCTGCTAACTGAAGCATATCAAATGTATCCATAGACCTGACATTAATAACTGTAGGTTTATTCAATTTCATCAATATTAACCGTATATGGAAACAAAGTCATTATATAAAATATAAGATATACTATATGAATTTAAAACCTATATATATATGATTATCTATGATAATATTATACTTCCATAGCAGCTCATATAACATAACAATTGTTATATATGCATCATGCAGAATCAAAAAATAGAAAATGCATGAAAAATATATATTTGATTTTAATTTCAATTATCATTATGCATTTTTATAAATCCAATGTATACACAATAACTAAGTATGTATATGTATATAATAAGACTAAAAAATAAAATATTTAAAGAATATTTATTTTGATTCTGTCAAAGGTGTAAGGACCTAACATTCATTTCCTAGATATTAATAGTGGTTTAATGGACACCTGGGTATTGAGTCCCGGCTCAATATGTGCTCCCAGGCGAAAAATCCATTCAAGCTCCATTAAAGCCAACTGATTCTCTTTGTCCCCACCCCTTTCATGCTGGTTCACTATTTGTAGAACCCTAAAAGAAAAGGAGTGTGTAGAAAACTCCATAACATGTTTGGCCAGCGCATTGTTATCTACGGCTTTGCGTATATCATAAAGATGATTATATATACGCTCCTGCAGCTTTCTTTTTGTTAGTCCCACGTAGAAGGCCTCGCATTTGTCGCAAGTGGCCAAATATATCAAGTTCCTGGTATTGCAATTTGCTCGAAACCGTGGATTAAAAACATAATTAATACTGGGATGTATAAAACACTGTGTCTTGGTTATATATCTACACCTGTTGCAGCTATAACATGGATAAGTACCAAAAGCCTTTGTTTTAATATTGTGGGTCAGAATATTTTCTTCATCCCTTGTAATGTTCACATCTCCACATAAGATTCTTTTTAGATTCTTGCTGTTTTTATATATAAAGGAAGGACTCTTGCCTACAAACTTCTTGGTAAGGGAATCTAATGTTAAGATATGCCAGTTAGTATTAATAACTTGCTGTATCTTACTAATGTCACTAGTATAAGTGACTATATAGCCCATTTGGTTATTTCTAACTTCTTCTCTCCTATAAAATCTTATGTTATTACTTTTACTTTTTTCAGCTTTATTTTCCTTTTGAGTGGGTATGATGTCACCTAGAACATTGAACTTTATATTATTAACCATTTTGGAGTTATACCCTCTGTCTATAAATAATTTCTCTTGGAACTGTGCTTCTTTATATAATTCATCTTTATTACTGCACAGTCTCTTAATCCTAGTATATTGACTCTTAACTATAGCTTGAAATGTGTGGCGCGGGTGCATACTGTCGAAACATAGCATGGAATTCTTCCAAGTTGGTTTCCTATATAGGGTGGATTCCAGTCTGCCCTCATTGGTAAACCTTATGGTGACATCCAGGAAATGTATCTCTTGATTTGAAATTTCCTGTGTAAAACGTAAGAACGTACTAGTAGTGTTTAGATATTGAAAAAAAAACTTCAAATGATTCCTGGTTGCCTTCCCAAATTATTATTACATCATCAACAAAACGCCTATAAAGCTTTATAAACTTAAAATTCTCATGTGTAAAGAGATAGAGCTTCTCCCACCATAAGACTACCAGGTTGGCGTAAGTGTTGGCGCAGGGGGTGCCCATGGCAACCCCCCACTTCTGTAAATAAACACTGCCACCAAACATAAAGGCATTATTGAATAGTACTAGTTCTAACAGTTGATCTACCAATATAATCCTGTCCTTCGAAAAGTTAGTTTCCTTAATCAACAGTTCATTTATATATTGCATACCGATATCATTGGGTATCGAGGTGAATAAGTCTTTGACATCTAAAGTAATTAAAAGATAGGATTGATTTCTATCTAAATGTAGCTCTTTGATGTCATTCAAAATATTATATGTGTCTTTTAATATTGTGGGTGACTGGTTGACTACTGGTCTTAATATATTTTCAATCAATTGTGAAGCATGTGCTGTCACCCACCTATCACCCGATACTATAGGTCTAAATGGTACAGGAATTATGTCCTTATGTACCTTCGGTATGCCTTTTATCATAGGGGTAACAGGATGTTCAATGTAAAGAAACTCATATACTTCTTGGCTAATCTGCCGACACATGAGAAGATCATAAAAGACGTCTTTGACATTTTTAATGATTTTGGTCACTATATCATGAGATATTGGAATGTAGGTGTCTGCTTGCTGTAACATTTGAGTCATGCCAATAGTATAGTCCTTGGAATTTAACAGGACTACCCCCCCCCCTTATCAGCTGGTTTAACTATTATTTGAGCATTGTGTTTAAGTTCATTAAGAGAACGATACTCATCTGGGGTCAAATTATAAAATCTACCCTTCTTGTCAGTGTTACTGAACATTGAGTAGAATTGATTCTCACAAGCCCTAAGGAAACATTCTACGTGCAAAGGCATATCAGGAATATATACACTTTTCGTTCTTATTAGATCATGCCCCCATTCTTTATTGTTATCTGTTCTTATTGTTACAAAATCTTATGCAAAACAGTTTGGCTCCACAAAGGGGGTGACAAGTTATCGTGGTGACATCCAGGTAACCTCATATACTAAAATCAAATTAGATTATATTCAAAAAGAAAATAAAGCTGAAAAAAGTAAAAGTAATAACATAAGATTTTATAGGAGAGAAGAAGTTAGAAATAACCAAATGGGCTATATAGTCACTATATATGTATATGTAAACTATGCAATTGGATCCAGAAAAGCACTGCAAATAGATGGAATTAGTACTAATGACCTGAGAACAAGAACTTACAGTACTACTATATTTATTATATACTTGGTCATATAGATATGGAGAAATTCCTCAAGATTGAAGCCATGCACTTATTAAACCAGTTTTTAAGGGTAAGGGGAATAAGGCAAACCCAGATCCACCAGACCTTTAAATCTACTTTCATGTTGTGGAAAAACAATGGAGAAGGTAATATCGGATAAGTTATTGCCAAAATTGGAAATGTTGAGACTTGAAACCATATATCTGCATGCATTGCATATGTTGAAAATAGATATAGTACCACCTGCAACATGATGCACTATTACAATATAATAACAGCTATTAATGAAAATGTGTTGCTGTGATGTAATTCATATAGGTTTAACTTCAACATTTGATAGGGTCATGCACAAAACACTGATCAATAAATTAAATCAAATATGTATCAATGTACTGTTGATAAGATGGAAAGCTGCATGGCTTGCAAATAGGACATGGCAAGTATCATACAGCAACTGGACAGGCAAAATTCTTGGTTACAGTCAGAGTGTCCCTCAGAGCTCTGCCCTAGACCCATACTTATTTAGATTGTGCCTTTCAGATCTATCTTTTTCATCATGTGCATTCTACAGTCTGTATGCAGATAACTTTAAAATTGGGTAACTGACTGCATGACACATAGGGCATGTCTGCAAAACAGCTTGACTAAATTGATTAGGAGAATAACACGTTGATAAATATATCAGAAACTAAACAAATGTTACATAAATAAATACATACATACATACATACATGCATATGAACTTTGGGAGATATGAATTCAGAAGTGAATATAAAATATAGCACACAGTGACTGAAACTGTAGATTCATTCAAGGACCTTAGATACAGCTTTGAGTTTTTCTAATCATATGAACCAATTGGTTAATGATAGTTACAGAACTATAGGTTGTATAAAAAAGATTTATAAAGTCTAGGAATTCAGAAATGATTAAGTCATTGCTTGTTAATTACATTAGACCCAAACTTGGATATGGAATAAGAATGTGTAAACCATATAATAAAACAAGCATGAGTAAACTGGAAAGAGTATAGTGGAAAGTGGAAATATACCAAGGGAAAAACTGAAATATCTGAACTTGTACAATGTTTCCATACAGATATTTAAGAGGAGATCTTATTCAGGTATATAGTGCATTTAGAGACAACTACCTCTTGGAATGTTTGGGGTTATCAAAAAATAGCAGGAAATCATCAGACAACTTATGTAGAAGATTCTATAGGAATGAGAAGTTTATTAACAGGCTCTCTAAGAGAGCAGGTGATACATAAAATAGACTTCCAAATTACATTACAGCAAGCACTAGTTTAGATACTTTTAAGAACAGCCTGGACACTTATTATGGGAACAACTGTTTTGGTGTATTTGTAGGCTAGAAGGGTATTAATGCAGGTGCTTGAAATGTTTGTATATATATATATATATATATATATATATATATATATATATAATTATATATGTATATGTATCTAAGTATGTATTTTAATGGTGGCATAGAGGCTGTGGCACCTGCTAGAAGTAAATCCAAACCACACTAGGGGAATCCTAACCTTAATAGGATAAAAATGAAAGGAAAAATGTCATGGCTGAAATCAGGAAGCATGAAGAGTAACTCCCATAATGTTATGAGTTCTCTTATTAAACTAAACAGGATACTAGGAGGACTAATTAAGTCCAACAACGCCAATTACAAGGTAAAGATAACCACATTACCTTCTACACTGCACTTACTGACATAGTGAATTTTTCTTGCTGACAACTTTAGCATAAAATTTAACCCCCAACACTCCCCTGCCTTCCCTGTTGAGATACCTACTAGCAAACTCTTCACTACTATTAATAGGAAGCAGGTTCTGGCAGCATTCACTATGGCCAGAAATACAGCCTCAGTGGATCCCAACAATATCTGGGGATTCCTCCCAAATAAATTGAAACATGACATAACAGGATCAGTTGAATCACTTTTCAGCTATAGCCTCAAAACAGGCTTTGCACCACAAGATTGAAGGACTGCAATGCTTATCCCACTTCACAACAATGGCCCATCAACTGACTATGTGAACTATAGGCCCATTAGTCCGACTAGTCTAATATGCAATGTCATGGAACAAATTGTTATGGAGATGATCAACGAAGACTTAGACAACCTTGAGACAACTCCAGTCTGGTTTTGTCAAGGGACATTCTTGCCCATTAAACCTTGTGGACTTTTTTGAGAAGGTTACCAAGGCAATGGATGAGGGGAAAATGATACACAATATATACCTGGACCTGGATAAGGCAGTTAGAGCAATACTCTACTTGAGTATAGTTGACAAATTCAACGAACTGGCAGAATCCCCTATATAACTCAATGTATTGCCAGCTGTCTCACAGACAGAACCCAGGAAGTCAGGATTGGTGAGGCAACCTCCAATAAGAGACCAGTCACTTGAGGGGTACCTCAGGGCTCTGTGCTATGAACAATCTTATAGGTCCATAGGTAGGTACTAGGCTTTTGGCCCTAGGGCCTATAAAAGCCTAGCCAAATGGTACCTGGCTTTTGCCAGCTAAGAAAATTATTTTCCTGTGCCCCTGTCACGCAGAGCCACAGAAGTGATCCCCGGGGTGAATTGCCTACTTCCCATCCAATCATCAAGATTTTTCTTGAAGAGTGCTAATGAGGAGCTTTGTTTGATATAGATAGGTAGTTTGTTCCAGAGTATGAGAAGTCTCTGGGACAGGAATCTATCCCTCCAGCATGTTTTGTTTATTGTGGTTACAAGGTTTAGGTCCCTAGAGCGTGTAGCTTGGAGGGATTGGGATTTCTTTACATGGAGCATGTCCAACAGCTCTGTGTTTGACATAGCTTTGTATGTTAGGCAGAGATCACCACTGAGTAGGCGATATGCGACAGAGTAAAGCGGGAGTTTTTTGAGATGGTCTGCATACGGCATCTGTTTGAGGTCGGTAATCCTATTTGTTAGGTATTTCTGTGGCCTTTCCAGTTGTTGTATATGTCTTGTGAGGTACATACCAAAAGGGGCATTGTACTCTATAATGGGTCTAATGAGTGATGAGTAGAGGGGAGCAATGACCTCTTTTTTCCTGGATGAGAAACCTTTTGTGATGAGGTGTGCCACGTAGAAGGATTTCCTGACTACTGTGACAATGTGATTATTAAAGGAGAGACTACTGTGCACCTGTGGCCCAAGGTCTCTTATCACACTTTCAGTGTTAAGTAGACTACCGCCTATGTGGTAGTTCATGGGTACAGAGTTTTTACCAAACGGGGTGACAATGCACTTTTTGGCATTGAGCTTGAGGCCATAGCTTTGACACCAGGCATCTGTCTCAGTGAGGCCCTCTTGTAGGATGTCCACATCATTAGGAATTTTGATTATGGCTCCTAGTTTGCAGCCATGTGAACTTTCTTAGCCAAACACCTTCTGTGTTAGCCTGTACTTCAGAGTAGTAGATACCAAACAGGAGAGGAGCTAGGATTGAACCCTGTGGTACTCCACTTGTTACTGATCTGAAGTTGGATTTAGAGTCTGCTACTTTCACAGTGTGGGTTCTGTCAGTGATCCAGTTGGCAACCCATCTTGTGACATAGGGATTTATACCTAGTTTAGTGAGTTTGTCTATAATTCCAGAGTGGGGGGTGGTGTCAAAAGCCTTGGCGAGTCTAGATAGGCTGTGTGTACCACCTTACCCTCATCTATGGCATTGGTGACCGCTTCAAAGAAGTCTATCAAGTTTAGGAGACATGATCTGCCTTTTACAAACCTGAACTGGGTAGGGTCCAGAGTTTGGAGATTACCAATGTCATTGTTTATAAGTTCCATGATGATACGCTCCATAGCCTTGCAGACCAGGCTCGTTAGGCTAATAGGGTGGTAGTTCCTCGGGTCTGTGATGGCTCCCCCTTTGTGGAGTGGGATAACTGTTGTTGTGTGCCATTCAGTGGGCATAAAGCCTGAGGTGAGGCTATGATTGAACATAGTACTTAGGTGGGGTGCCAGTTCGTTCTGCAGTTCATGTAGAATGCAGCCTGGGATGTTGTCAGGTCCAATGGATGCTGTGCTCTTGGCTTTGGATAGTGTGTTTTTTACCTGTGCAGCCATGCTTACAGGTACTTTGCATTCTTCCATTATAGAGATGGGCCCTTTAGGGGGATGAGAGAGGGGTAAAGTTAGCACTGAACATATCTGCCAGGATGTTGGCAATATCAGTTGGTTCTGTATATTTACTGCTATTGTGCTGTAACTCACAGTAGATCTGAGTGTTGCCATTGAGATAGATTCTTGACATAGCTATAGAATGCTTTATTAGAATCAGTGGCAATTTTGTTTTCATAACTAGCTTTGGAGGATTTTATGAGGCATTTGCTTCTTGGATGTAAAGGCTAATGTCAAGGGCCTTTGGCTGGCAAAATTTGCAGATAACTTTAAATTGGGAGCTCTCATAGAATCACCCCAATGACACAAACATCTTACAAAAGGCTCTAACACAAAAAAATGACTGGTTTCAAAATCACAGACTGAATAGCAATGCCAAGAAATGCATTATATTGCCTTTTGGGAAAACTGGTACCAAGGCTAATAACTCCATCAATGATTCCTCTACAAGTTGACTCAGTATTCAGAAATCTAGAAACACATATTAACAACAAACTGGCGCTTGACCAACATGTGACCAAGGCAGTAAGAAAATCATTGTATATCACCCGGGTCTAAGGAAGTCATAGTGCCAGTTTAGTTAGCCCTTATCAGACCCATCATTGAGTATAATGCCCCCTTCGGCATATACCTGACCAGATATATGCAACAGTTGGAATGCTTACAAAGGTTTCTTACTAGGATAATCCAGAGTATAAATGCATTGTCTATATGGATCACCTTAAAGCCCTCTGTCTCTATGCTCTGTCTCCTTCAGGTTAGTGAGAAGCAATCTATGCCTGGCACACATCCACAAAATGAACATAATAAGAACCACTAGATCCAAGGATTTAAATTTTGCTTATGACATAAATGAGACTTATAGGTGAGACAGATATGTGTCTCAGAGGATCTCTATGCTCTGGAACAGATTTCCAATCCACGTAAAGCAGAGCTCCTCTCAAATCCTATTTAGGTATAACCTTGACCAAGGATGGGAAATTGGTAATTCATGCTGGGTTTGGCCCCACTTCTTTGACAGACAGTGGCAGACAGTAACTATGACCAAACTAGCATAATCCCTCATAACCTCTGGAAGCATCCTAACTATCATACCCCTGCAAATAAACACACATGATACATAGACCACAGCTGGGTTGGGCTCCTGGTTAGGTTTATAAAGGCGCTGGTGGTGGTTAGCCTTGTATATACCTATGAACCTATGAAGCTAAATACCTTGACTAGATCAAGGTACGCAGCATGGATAGTGTAACCACTGTCAACTGCCTGTCTGAACTTCTAAATAAAGCTGACAAAGTTCAGCTAACAGGACCTGCTTTACATTGGGTTAAGTTTAGTTAAGTTATTGATATAATGGCTTATGAGGTCAGTGATAATGCACTTCATGGCTTTACAGACTTGTAAGGCTGATGCTTTATAGTTCCTGGGGTCCATGGTGGGTACGCTCTTACTGAGGGACATTCTGCAGCACTGGACTTGTATTCAGTGAGATAACCTTCAGAGTACTTCAAGAATGTGTCCCTTTGTGTGTGTGTGTGTGTGTGTGTGTGTGTGTGTGTGTGTGTGTGTGTGTGTGTGTGTGTGTGTGTGTGTGTGTGTGTGTGTGTGTGTGTGTGCGTGGCATGGGAATGGTTTTAAAGGAAATAATAAAATCCACAGAAGACATTTGTTGCAAATATTCCAGCCAATATATCTGTGATGTCTTTTGGGTTTGAGTCTTAGACTCCATAATGGTGAAGCTTGGAGCAGAATTGAACATATTCTGATTTACCTGAAGAAGGTCTTGTGATTAGCTTTTGCTTCACTTGCTGTTTATAATATATGTGACACTTTACTGCTCTTCATAATTGTCTTCAGTTTCATAATGATGCTTTCATCACATTTTTGAATCTGGCGCTGTGATATTGTAGCCCTACAAGGCAAATTAAGGCATTTTTTCCTACTATTATACAGTTTATGTATTTCTGTAGACCAACAGGATGGTTTATTTTTGAATGTACGACCATAATTGATTTTAAAAGTGATTGCTATATCAATACATTTATCTATGTGGACATAAAAAATCATTTGAGAAACTGACTGCATAGCTGTGATGAATTTTGCTAAAATATTGGAAATTATCTACCTGTTCTCCTTCAGATACACTGTAAAACCTGATTATATTTCCCAGCCCTATTTTGATAGTCTTCACATCTCTTCAGAAGTTGTTTTTGTTTTAATATGAAATTTATTTACAGTTCATTTCCGTATGTTATAGTATCAGTGTCACTAAGTGAAAGCTCTACATCTCTAAGCATTTCTTGATTGTGCTTGAGGAAGTCCTTTAGCTCAACATGATTTGGAAAACAGTGATGGAGATGATATCAGATGCAGAGACCTTGAACGTTAAGATAGCACTGACAGATTTCCTTCATTGTTTCAAACTCATTAATGTCTGTTGAATGAACATTGTCAAATAATACTGGCAGAGGAATATTAGAGAAAATATATGTTGCAAAAAGCAACTCTGTCAGTCCTAAATTGGCTATTACATTTTTATTTATTGTTATATTTTCTTAAGAGACAATTGTGGAACCTAGTTCAGTTTTACAATTACCCTAGGGCTTTTTCTGGCTAAATAACTTACAGAAAAAAAATCCAAACCTGCAAATTAAAGCAAAACAAATAAAATCTCAGGCTGCAGGGAGCACCCCATTGACAGAATATTCCATGCTAACTATAATAGCCAAATCTTCTACTTACTGGCATTTTTAAATGTATTAGGGAAATTCGGGTAGAATTTTTTCAGTACTACATGATTTTTTACCTCAAGCCCTGATTCTCTGTGAAGATCTTCATCTAAAAGTTGGTAGCACATGGACGCCATTTAAAACTCAGTTCTGCTGGGATTTATTCCATGTCATTATTTTCCAGTGCAACTTAAGATATGCCTTCACATCTCTCACAAGAACTCATGCTCTCCTTTGTATACTTTATCCATGTACTTCACATATTGTGACATCACAAAATCACACGTTATTTAAAATGAAAAAAAAAATTCACAACCATTGTTATCAACACATTTGACAGCTCAGTTAATGCTGAAAAGTTTATAATAAAACAAACCTGTACTAGGTTTAACATTTCAACAATTTAAATGTATACTTCAACTGCTTCTACTATAAGCTGCAGTGGTGCAGCGGTAGTGTTGTTGCCTCACAGCAAGAGCTTCACCTGTTTAAATCTCAGCTGGAGTGCCTTCTGTGTGGAGTTTGCATGTCCTCCCTGTGGTCGAGTGGCATTTGAAAGGCATGTGTAGAATGGGTGTGCCTTCCTTGAAGGTTGGGTGTTGAGCTGGCACCTGTAAAAAATCTACTGCCAATCATTAGCAGACCGGAGTTCTGCAGTGGTGACCCCTAACTGGGAAAAGCTGAAAGAAAAGAACTTCAACTGCTTCTACTGTGTGTCTCTAAATAACTATTGGTTGACACTTCAAATGGATGAGCATAATTGGTCAAAGCTTTAACCCAATGAAAACACCTAAAATAAGCGTTCACCTAATATGTGAGACTTTGCCCCTACTAACCCTTTATTTATACATACCAGCTCCATGGTCACAAAATAGCAAAGGAGAGTCCCAATAAACAGTGATTTTTTGCTGGCATTGTAATAGAGTCAGTAGTTATTTTTTCTACGAGAAAAAGGACTTGATGAATTACAACGCATCTAGTTGTTATTGCTGAGGTGTGACTTCAACCACTTCACATTCCACCAACTGCAGGAGAACCAACTTCAGCCACTTAACTCATTCACTCCAATGGAGTTCAGGAAGTTTGCACTGTAACTTCCAATGGGCTAAGTCTTCTCACAAAATCAAATTATGTCCTCACATTTCAAACAAAGGTTCATATCTCTGGAACCATAGGGATTGTGAAAAAAGTATAAATGGTAAACTCCTCAGCATAAACTATTTTTATAGGGTTAGTATTCTTTTGATTCTAGGTCTTAAACTGAATTTTATAAGTCAGAGTATATACAGTAACTATTACATTTGTAATATTGTGTAAACAACGTATAATATCTCAACAGCCACTCAAGTTACACACATACTGTCAGAAGCATTTTATTCATCTAACTAAAAGCTTTCATATGAGGCTAAGGAGTTCTGTCTGTGTTATTTGGTTGTTCAGATATTTAGAAATGTGAAAATTGTATCTCTATAAATTAATATATAAACAACAATTAATATCCATTTACCTGCACTAGACAGAGGTCAAATAATAATGCAGTTGAGTTTTCTATTGCATAAGCTTTTTGATGAAATGTTGTAAAACCTTGTGCATAGCATGGTTTTGGAATTACTGATGCAAATATGAAAAAGCAATATTTGATAGCTATAGGCATCAGTAGGAGTTAACCTGAAATGCACCTGGAGGCATGACTCTGATGTAATGATTTAAGGCCACACTATAAAAACTGTGTAGCATATGTCTAAGTGAAGTGCATACTTATTTTAATGTAGCACTGTAATGTGCATGTTTGTTTACCAGTACACATTTTAATTACCAATAATCAAAAATTCCAGTAATTATTGTATTTTGTTTCATCAAAATCCTTTCTACTGAAACATTGCAATCATATCAGGCATGTTTGCAGTCAGAGCTTGAAATGCCCTTAAAACTAATCATACCTTTAAATTTACAAGAATTAAAAACAAATCTCATAACAAGAGTATATAACTACTGTGTTAATTATCTCTATCACAATCCGTAAATTAACTACTCAGTCAGGGGAACTTACTAAATGCCAGCTATCAAATAGTCAGCTACATTCAGCTGAGACCTTTGCCTGTTGTCATATTCTAATTATCTCAGTCCTATTTTCACATTTTGACTGTTTATCATAGATTTATAGATTCATACATTCATACATTGTTACTAGGCTAATGACCTGGGGGTGGGGGGCTTTTCTAAGCCAGGCCAAAATTTCCTGAAAGAATAATGATGTACTGTATCCAAAGAGGACATTGTGGGCCAGGTATTTAAAAGCTATCTCGGTCCATAACAGACCTGGGTACCAGGCCCTGTATAAATTTCCTGTTCCGCATCCACTGGTCTATGTTGCGCATAAACTGGGTAATAGACAAAACTAGCTTCACATGGATGGGAAGCCTGTTCAATAGGAGGGGCAGTCTCTGGGATACAAATCTGTTTCTTCAGTATGTTCTGTTTAAGTCACAGAAAAAATGCAGGTCCCTAGACCTTGTATTTCTGGTATTGCTTGACTAACTAGTATGCAGGAAATTCCTAAGTGTGGGTTTTGGGGATGTCTTGTAAGCCAGGCATAGATCACCACTAAGCAAGATGATCTATAGGAGACTGAGTATACAGGAAGAGAGAATGTAGGTAATGATAACTTTATTTCTCATAGAGGGATCATTAAGCAAGCCACAGTGCTCCAGTTTTGTAGTCAAGAAAGAGAGCACATCTATGTTTCTTATGAAAAGGCAACTAAATCTACCTGTTCATGTTATTCATCTCAGATTACTTCCTGTGATAATCAGCTTATTCTATTACAACATGCTTTAAGCTTCTAATTGTGAAGAATGCCAGGCATCTTAGTACAACAGAAGAAAATCTAATCCTAAAACAAGTGTTCATTTACTGTTATTAAGTTGTAACATTATGTCTCACTATGAAAACCCTAGTAGACCATAAATGGTGAAAGTACCATGTTCTAGAAATTCTTCATGTTGCATCTCAGAAGTCTTTGTAGCAAAACTGATCAGTGTATTTCCCTTGTAAATGCATGCATCCATGCTGTCTTGTGCATATTGGTGTCTTGGTTTAAGAAACACATAACTAGAATGGAAGCACCTATACCAGGCTACAAAATGCTGAGGCCTATTAATGGATTTCACAAAGGTGCTGTTGCGGTAGCCACACTTGTGAAGCATAGAATCTGCTGCTTCCTTAACACCTCTCATCCTCCTGTGACAACTACATGAGATGCCACTATGGTAAGTCATAGCTGGTAAGACTCGCAAACAGGCAAGGGTTGATATTTTTACTAAATATGCCACTAAGCTTACTGAAGAGATCATATATTGATTAATCTTGTTTCTTACTTAGTCTATCCCAGAATAAATAGTCTGAACGCTACCCTCATGGCTGTTGTATGGCTATGGTCATACCATAGCATTATAGTCTTCTCAAACAAATGGATACTAACATACATAGACATAGCTTTGGGAATTCTGGTAGGTACACCACATGACCCTCTATCTACATTTCTCTTTTATGCATGTTCAACATTTCATAGGGCTTACTATGTTAAGAGAAAATGCTCACACATCATTATATATTAAATATCATGAATCATGTTGCACTACAGAATGTAGAAAGTTGAGTCCCCCAGAGCGCCCTTAGGTTCCACAGCTGACATCAGCAAAATACAAAGTAAGTCTGGGCGAGTTAATATACTCAGTGCAGACATGGGGAACTGGGTAGCAATGCTGTAAGGCTATGTGATGGGATAACCAAAAAATTAAAACAACAATAAATAAATAAAAATATAGATAGACAGATAGAGAGATAGATATACAGCTACATAAATAAATAAATAAATAAATAAATAAATAAATAAATAATGCTACAGAGTTATAAATAAATAATGCTACAGAGTTAATGCACAGCTGTACCTTTAATGGTAGATGACTTGAAAACTGAAATTTTGAATCAAGACACTTACTAAAAGCATCTGTCAAATAAATTAAACAGCATTGTATAACTATAATGTTGTTGTTGTTGTGTCTTTCGGATTTTCCCAGTTAGGGGTCGCCACAGTGGAACTCCGGTCCGCTAATGATTGGCAGTAGATTTTTACGTGCCGAGTTGCCGGCCCTGACGCACAACCTTCAACGAAGGAACACCCATTCACGCATGTCTCCACACAGAAGATGCTCTAGCTGAGAATCAAATAGGACAATGTCTTACTGTGAGGTGACAATGCTACAGCAGCACCACCACCGCAGTATTGCATAACTATAATAAAAAAATAAAAAGAGGAAAACATTCTTTCTAGAGAAACCAAAATAAAATGATTTTAAAATATGTAGATTACTCAAAACAATTCTGGAAAGAATTCTTAGTTTCTTATATCCTTGTTATAATTATATCCTTGGCATAATCCCAGTCCTGAACTTATGGCTAATGCCACCAATATTAAAAACAACTGCAGAACTAATTAGTTAACAATAACTGCTTGTAGTGACTGCCCTTCAAAATGTTTCTGCTGCACCACAAAAGAACTAACGATTCAGCATTAACCTACTTGTAACAAATAAGCAATGGAAGCATGTTATGTATTTTAATGACTCTGCTTTAATAGCTAATAATGCAAGTCAACATACATTTTAGAAAAAAAATTGGTTGATGTATCTTTTTTTGTCTCCTCTCCCCATTGTTCTATACCTGCTGGTCCAACAGTAGTGCTCCTGGCCATCACCAGGTCACCCAACTCTTCATTTCATTTTCAGATTAACTCCAATTCCAGGCAGGAGCTGGCATTGAACTTAAGAGCATCTCTGGAGTCTTGTCAGCAACTGCTTTGCAAGGGGGAGGGATTTTATTTGTTGTTATGACCTACACTTGTTTTGTCACTCCCTCCATCCCAACACTTAACTCATACAGCCACCCAAGGGCTGCTTCCCTCTATGGATCTAACTTCATCTCAGGGAGCACCATGATCGAAATCCCTCCCACTATGGGATAGTCATGCCCAGCCTTCCCAGTACCTTCTCAGGTGCCTGAGCCAGTAATTAAACACAGGTCACCTGGGCCGTAGTTAAGGCTTTATCCCTCTATCCATGGCACTGGCTATCCACAAGTATTTTTTTTGTCACAAAGGTACCATGCTTTAACTGAAGCATTACAGCTGGCAAAAGGGCTGATAGTGGGAGAGATGCATTTAACAAGCTGGGCACAGTAAAATGTTTGAAAAATACACATCCATATCTCTTCTCCAAGCGCTAGTTTAAAAAGAAAACATCTGAACTGCAGAACTGCAGTTAAAATCACTGGATGACTGTGTCTGGTGTTGTTAATGTGAAAATCAAAAAGAATATGAGCTCACTATCATAGATGTTAAGTCATTTAGTTACGCATCTATCTTTCTGTCTATCTCTCTTTTTTTACTTATTTAGTAGTCATTTATTTATTTATTTAGCTTTGTTAGTTGGATAAGGGAAGTGGTCCAAAGACTGTTTTCATTACCAAGGCCGAGATGCAGGAGGTCTGCGCTGCCACAGTTGTTCTTTCATACCACACACTTGCACGTACACTCATACCTATAGCCAATTTACAGAATCAAATGTATCTACTGCATGCTTATGGAATGTGGGTGGAAACCAACACACCCAGAGAAAAACACGAAGATGATGTGCAGATTCGGTATAGATGGTGCCACAGCTGAGAATCAAACCAAAAAACCTCTTACTGTGAGGTAACAGTGATATCTGTCGTGACAGTGTACAAGTAATGCATCTAACTGGTGTGTGGAAATAGAACCCACAGCCTTATGTATCAAAGGCAAATGTGCTACCTGTTGCACCACTTAACTCTGCTAGCACTGCTTTCAAAGATGGGCCATATCTATCTATCTATCTATCTATCTATCTATCTATCTATCTATCTATCTATCTATCTATCTATCTATCTGTCTGTCTGTCTATCTATCTAACTCTGTAAGTAGCTAACTAACTTGCATTTCTGTTATTTTTAGTTTTTTTTTTAAGTATGTGATTACTTTGCAGTCAGTACTAGACTTCCACAGGAAATCTGACATGAGAGCAAGCCCTGCATCTACTTCCTCCCAGGCAATTATTTCAGCTAGACAGAAATTCCTAGAACTACGCAGTAGAGTCAAAAAGCTAATAAAACAGGACAAATTCCAATACTACCAGTCTGCCCTAGACTCCTCACAACATAGCCCCAAACAATTCTGGTCCTCCATAAACTCCATCCTCCAACCAGGTAAAGTCAGTACCCCTCCTCCTAACATCCCTCACTCCTCAGAAAATATTGCTACCTCATTCAGCACACACTTCTCCCAAACCATACTATCACTAGCTAAACAACACAACCCCCCTCCCCTCCAACGCACACCTTCAACTAGTAATTTCCCCACTGCCTTCTCTTTTTCTCCTGTACCTACCTCCAACATAAAAAAACTCTTAACTAAACTTAAACCCACCAAATTAGCAGCAGACAACCTCCCAAGTGAATACCTACAAATCGCAGCTGATGCTCTGGCCTACCCAGTATCCATCTTGAATAACCGATCTCTGTCAGAAAGTTACGTTCCCACACTGTGGAAAGTATCACATATAATTCCCCTCCACAAAGACGGACCCTCCGCAGAACTAACCAGTTACCACCCCATAGCTATTCTCTCTCCACTCTCCAAAATACTAGAGAGATGCATACACTCTCAGGTCTCAGACTACCTCTTTACTAACAACCTCCTTTCCAGTACTCAGCATGGTTTCCGACCAAACCATAGCACCACCACTGCCTTACTCTCCTTTACTAACACTATCCTTCAGCATAAAAACAATGGCTATTTCTCCTCTGCTACTTTCCTAGACCTATCTAAAGCATTTGACTTGGTCCCACACAAACAACTTATCTCTGTCTTCAATAACCTATCCTTCTCACAATCAGTCGCCAACTGGTTTCAGAGTTATCTGTCTGACCGCCAACAATCCGTTGTATGGCAGAATGACATATCTCCCTAACTACCTGTCTCAATAGGGGTTCCCCAAGGATCCATCCTTGGACCCCTACTCTTCTCTGTTTACACCAGTAATCTAGCCTCTGCCACCAAACATGGCACACTCATACAATACGCAGATCACTCGACCATCATCTGCTCAGCCCAGTCCCTACCCAAACTGCAAAAAGTCATACAGGAAGCCTTTTCCTCTGTTAAAACATGGTTATCCGATGACCAATTAATACTCAACCCAAACAAAACCAAACTACTCATCTTCCAACCCACCAAACATACTCAAAACAACTCTCACTTTAAAATCACAGCAAAAGACAACACCACTATATACCCAACTGAACACACCAAATTGCTAGGAGTGGAAATAGACAATAAACTAAAATTTGACATTCACATGTCCATGACCATAAAAAAAGTCCACAAAAAACTAGGAGCGTTATACAGAAATAAGCAATTTCTCACCAAAGCAGCAAAGATTCCAATAGCAAATTCCCACCTTATCTCCACCCTACTTTATGCCTCTCTAATATATACCAACCTAAGGCAATGTGATCTAAACAAGCTAGAGACCTGCTACAACAAAATCGCCAAATTCGCCACAGGGGCATACTACTGTAGTCAATACTGTCTCTCACTTGCTGAACTGGGCTGGCTTGAACTCCCTCACCTCCTTCAGTGGTATCAACTCTCACTCGCCCACAAACTAGTAAACCATCCGCTAAATGTCCCATCCCTCCAGAATCTACTCCAACCCTATCGCACCACCAGACCACTAAGATCCAGCAACAAAAATCACTTGCAGATCACTAAAGCCAATAACTCTGCTGGTGAAGCACTATTCTCTTACGCCATAGCCAAATTATGGAACTCACTCCCACCCACAATTACCTCCGTACCATCATGCACCCACTTCAAAACTTTACTAAAAGCGCACCTAAAAACATGCTGGCTATGCCCTTGCAACTCCCACTCTAATATCATTCACCCCATCCAACCACTACCTTTCTTTCCACTCCACTAACTACCTTGATTATAGCAAGCTCAGATGCTCATAAGCCTAGTACTTATTATACAGCAGGATCTTCTCATTGTAACATTTGTTAATGTCTGTTATGTACTTCACAGATAAAGATTCTAGTTGTCTACTGATGTACTATGTTCTTCATCTGTAAATATGTTGTAAGTAATTGCTATGTTAAATTGTTAATCGCTATGTAATCCAATGTAACTACTGTCTGTTTATTTTACTGTGGAGCTTTTCTCCCCGGCCCTCCGCTGAAAATGGACCTACGTCCAGTCGGACACTCCCGGTCAACAAATTTAAATAAATAAATAAATAAATAAAATATGGAAATAATTAGTCTGATCTTGCAAAATGAACATCACAGGAACAATTCTTAATTAGAACTTAGATTATGTCCCTTTATTTCTGGAGACTTCTGAGTAAACAACACAGGTTAAGGTATTAACTTTTATTATTTTCCTGCATTGTTACAACACCATTATTTGTTGCTGAAAGACAATCCTGATACCAACACCAAAACAGATCCTTCTGTTTTGGCTGTCTTTACCAAAAAGTATTAACTTCTTCCTACTTTTTGAAATGAATTATTCACTGCTTTATTTGTTTGGAATAAAATACCATTAGAAATGGCTGCCATGGCTACTAATAAGGGTAAATCCTTATGCTGCATAACATTAATCATATTAATCAAAAAAGCAAAAACTGAAAGTCATGTTATTTTTTTCTACTATGCACCTCCCAACTGAAAATTGATAGGTCAAAAATAGTTGCATTAATATAGATTTTCTGTAGCTAGACAGTGGGTAGAATTGTCTGTCTTTTATTTCTGTGTCTGCTTGTTGCGTTATTTTTGCTCAATGTTGTCGCAAAAAAAGTACAACATGTAGGTGAAAACATGGCAGTATTTCAAACAATCAGAATTCTGAGTAGTGTCTGTTAAAGAAAATCTAGTTATTAGAGCAACCATATCCAAACTAACAGAAAGTGAACAGCACTGTTCCAGGATTCATGTAGTAGTCTGACCTCTAGACATTGGTCATTTGTAACATGTATATCTTCATTTGTGCATGGCATTTTCCTGGGTACTCTGGCTTCCTGCTACCTTTAGTAACATATTAGTTTATATGTCACTCTTAAATTATTGCAGTTATAGTTGAAAGGTCTTCATTTAATCATTTGTCAAATAATTAAATTAAAGAAAATTAAATTTTATCTCAGTTAATTTGTTATTTATCTCAATAAATTTACTTGATAACATGTAAATGCAGCCTTATAATTGGACAGCCTGGGGTGGTATTTTGCTCTCCATAAGTATAATTTAACCAGGACCTAAAGAAAATGAATGGCAAAGAACTCGCATACTACAAACAGCAGTAATACTTTAATACGTGTTGCACCTGCATCATTATAATTTGATACACTTGATTTTAAGTACTATAATCAGAAATTATTGCTAAAACTTAAAGATGCACTTTGTAAAGTCATCATGATGGTGATGTGTGGTAAAAACAAGAAAAAAAAAACATTTTACAAAGAGCTGCTGTTATTAAATTACTAGCTTTCTTTCTGGCCCTTTGACCCCCCCCCCCACACACACACACACACTTTGGTATCTTCCAGCAAGTACTCTTATACTGGATCCTCAGAATCAGCCTAGTGGCTTTTCCTGCTACATCCAATTTTTTTATTTGTTCTTCTATGGGTGGGAGACAGGCTTCATCTACCCAGGTTAGAACATTCTGCCCATTCTTGCCCTGACTGGTAAGCCTTAGTAGTCTGTTCATTCCCCCATAAAAGGAATGTGACTGCTGTTAAGTAGGCTTGTCTGTGAATCTTGTGAGCTGTCCTATCCCCTCTCCTGATGATTGCTTGCTACAGAGTGTGCTGATACCATGAGGTGCACTTGTGTAATTACATACATGCTGAATGTCCTGGCTGACTGGTGCACCTTTTGCTAGTTGTTACCAATGCAGGTGTCACCAGTCCTGTGAGTCAAGCTGCCACTGCTCCTCCATGTTGAGAAGAGTCCATTGAGTGGTCTAAACACCTTGTGTTGCCATAATCTGGGATCTTCTAATTGGTGAGCTTGGGTCAGGTATTCACTAAATTCACCCCTCATGTGTGTTAATAGTTGAACATGGGTTGTCTTGAGCAAAGCAGGGCTTTATTCCTTTATGCCAAAAGGATGAACTAAATATTTATTTCATTTTTTTTTTTTGTAACAAGAAAGTGGGATGGTCCATGGACAATTTTCAGATATGACTTGAGCCATAAGGACAAACACAGAATATGTATATGAACAATTAGCGTTATCAGTTATTTGCCATATTTTTGGGAGGTTTGTTAGAAATAAAGTACACCAAAAATAAAAATAAAAAAAATAAATGAGCTAACATAGGGAAAACATGTAAAACTTCAGAGAAAGAGCAACTGCAACTCTGGAATGAACACTAGACCCTGGAGCTGTAATGCAGATAGCCAATTTCTGAATCTCTTCAGGAATTTATGTGCATCTGAACTAATATACTACTAAGCTTTTGTGTTTAATTTCCTACTTTCCACCTAAGGAAAATACATTTTGGAAAGGAGACCCCTTCCAATACTGCAACCTTCAAGCCAGGATAACCAATGTGAATTCTATCCTTCTCATGGAATGGTCAAGTGGGTCAACTCTTTGTCCTTGCACAGCTATTACCAGGGTAAAGAAAACTCACATATACCGTCTACATGTGTGTTGTGCACTTGAAAAATGCATATGACTATATCCCTTAGAAAGCCTTGTGTGCTGTGTTTAGAATCATTGTGCCATTGCTGCACACCTTTCAGTCCTTTTGGGGAGTGGGGGTTGCAGTCACATTCTCATAAATGCACACAAGGTGGGTTTCAGACACACCCAAGGGTGTGCCTTATTTCTCCTATTGTTGGTGACTGGCAGAATATCAAGGTGCAACCAAGATCTGGAGAGTATCTGGTTTGGAAGTGGGAGGGTTATGTCTTTGTTGTTTGCTGATAATATTGTCCTCTTAGTCTCAGATAATCAGGATACATAGCATACCTTAGCATAAATCAGAAACTCACAGTCAAACGTTCTAGCTTTGAATTGAAGAAGAGTGGATTGTCTTTTCCCTATGAAGGAGGAGCAGCCTCCTCTGGTGCATGAGTTTAACTATGTTATGATGTTGTTCATTAGTGAGTGCAGATCATTTTGAGAGGCTGACCAGTGAATGGATATCATTGCAATATAAACAATAATTGAGTACAATGCCCCATTTGGCATGTACCTTTCCAAGCACCTGCAGCAATTGGAGAGACCACAAAGGTTCCTCACAAGGAAAATACAAGGTCTTCAACATCTGTCCTATGAGGGTCATCTGAAATCACTGTCACTTTATTCTGTTTCATACAGACTACTCAGAGGTGATTTCTGGCTTGCATTTTAGGCAATATTTGACCCTCCATTATTGGAAATGCTGCAGTTCTATAAATCAAATTAATTAATGAAACTTCTTCAGACAACACATACAGTTCATCACTTCCTTTAAATAAGACCTAAAAACATTTCATTGGCTAAGACAATTATTTAAAGTGGTTAAGGCAATTATTTAAAGTGATACTTCCATAAAAATATGGAAGTGATGAACTGTATGTGCTGTCTGAAGAAGTTTTATATTGGATTAAACGAAAGTGCAAACCATTTTTGGTTCGTATGAGTTTTTTACAGCTTGGTGCATTGAATAGTATGCATTTATTTAACTGCTGACAGTCCAGTCTATAGTCTTTGTTGTTTTCATCAGTTTGTTGTTGGTGTTATAGCTGTCTTCAGTTTATGGCATCTGGTAGTAGCTTGGATACTCCTGCAGCAGCAGTCCCTCAAGAACAGGATGATCTGGGTAAGAGCATTGGGAATCTAACAGCTCTGGTGCTCTAGCTTACCCAATGAATGGATGTATGAAACTGTGGGCTTACCCATTCAAGTACATGTAGCCAATGCAAACGCTCCACTAGAGGGAGCTAGAGGAACAGGAACAGCTTCAGGAAGTAACTTTAACCTTACACCACTCTGTTTAGCTTCACAAGTACAAGGACCATCTCTGCTTGTTAATCACAATACTCAGAATGAATTGCAACCTCAAAACTTGGCAAACACAAGGCGTTCAAATGGAAGACAGAGAGTTGTACACCATACTAATGGGAATATACCAATACTAAACGAATGCCTTGAAGCCCAGTTTTTGTTCTCATTTGAACAGAAACAAACACAGCAAACCCTGGAGGGTAAGTTAAATGATTTTGATACACAGTTGCTTAAATGCAAGAAACTACAACTAGAAAATGCATACTTTAAAGAATGCATTAAAAGGAACATTGTACTAAAGGGCTTACGTGCATGGAGGTATCCAACAGGTTTACTGACTAATTCAACCTTGCACATCGAACTTTTAAAACTGACAATTTTGGGTTTCAACTATTAGAACTGTTAAGTAAACACAATGAAAAAGAGATAGAACGTGTTAGCAAAGACCTACAGGCATTAGATAAAGTCATCATGCAAGATGAAGCATATGAACAATTTAAAACTGAGCATTTAAGTATTTATAACGGCATTGAGAGATACATTGACAATTTAAAAGTAAGGAAAAGTCATAAAATTAAGAGAGACCTTAATGAGTATGCTAATGGCCTAGCATACCCTAGACCATCATGGCCTGAGCATACAAAGAAACAAAATAAAAGTAATAACAATGCCTGGCATAAAGTTCAAGATAATAATAATTTTCATACAAACCAGGAAACAGAGAGGCATCAGCCTCAAACAGTAGTTGATTATAACTCTGAATGTCCACCATTAAGATGGTCTGAAAGAATAAGAAATAAAGCTGATTCTTATAACCAGCCTATATCATATTCAGATTCTCATGATGTGGGTTTTCAAGGATCCAGACCAAAACAGAAATATTGGAAACATTAAGTAGTGGTTCGGAGCTGGAATGTGATTCAATCTGTGCTATATACGAACATGAATCAACACTTTGTGTGTCTAATGAGAACAGAAATGTGGACACAGAGCTTTCTATCATAAAAAATGTTCATAGTGATTTTAGTGTATATAATTATTCTGATATGAACATCAATTCATGTACAGCCAATTTATTTGCAAAAGGAATGACTTTTGTACCAACAAAATATTTCAATTATACTAACACTATTAACACTATGATTGATTTGAAACTATATTTAAGAAAGCTTAATTTTTCATTGTTTTATCAAAGAGAAGTGCTAAACAACAACCAAAGTAATAATCTTTACACACACAGAGAGTTGGATTAAATTTAAATTTAAATTATCGGGAAGCATATCTTTTGAAGGAGTTGCGAAATGTCAACATAAGAGTTATGACACCTGATAAGGGGGGGGGGGCTGTAATAATGAGCATAGATAAATACACAGAAAAAATGATGAATTTATGGTTTACAGATGCGTATGAAGAAGTGTCCTTGAATCAATTAAATGGGGCATATAAGAACATACAATCCCAATTGAGTGACTTTTTTTAGAACAACGAATAGATATTTAATTGTATAATTACTTCATTGTGACATCTCCAAGGGTACCTGTTTTCTTTGGTAACCCAAAAATTCATAAAAATATTAACAACTCTCCAATGAGACCACTAGTAGAGGGGTGAGGGTCCATAACGTCAGCCTGTGCCCAATATGTAGATCATGAGCTGAAAAAAGTGTTACAGAAAGAAAATCAAATATGTGAAGATTCATGGACTTTCTTAGCCAATATAAATTAAGTTCAGTTAGATCCAGATGACATCTTAGTGACTGTAGATGTCAATGACTTATATACAGTAATACCTAAGGAAGAAGGGCTAGAATAGACTAATGAAATACTGTTACAACATAAAGTACCACATGTAACAACAATACTTATTTTAGAACTTCTTGAATTGGTACTTAACAATAACTTCATTAGTTCTGACCATAAATATTTCTTGCAGAGGAGAGGTATAGCTATGGGCTCCCCTTGCGGAGGAGCTTATGCTAATACCATAATGGCTTATTGGAAGAAGAAGTTTGTATTTAATACTAAGTACATGATCCATCTTAAAACCTATCATAGGTTCCAAGATGACATAAGTATAATATGGAATGGACCTATGACTCTACTGGAAGAATTCCTATCATATATTAATACCACAACTACATTTTTAAAATTCACATGGAAAATTGATACTGAACATATGGATTAATTGGATGTACATTTATTTAAAGATTATACATGTAATAAATATGCTGCTAATATATACAGGAAACAAACATATTCCAACTTGTTCCTACATTTTAGCAGCTTCCATCCATATTATCAGAAAAAAATCTGTGGTTAATGCTCAGTTAGTTAGGGCGGCTCGAATGGTTTCTAAAATGAAAGATTTCATTTATGAATGCAATATATTACAACTTATGTTCATTCAACAAGCATACCCAGTAGACCTACTAGATGATTTAATTCAAGGAGTACAAACTAAAAGAATGACAGTTTTTTTAAACCCATTTTTAGTAGTAATGATCAACTTATTACTTTAGCAACAGAGGAAGAACTTTCTCTTTCTCCTATGCAAGATAGAAATGAGAGGGGCGACACATGATACTGTCAAAAAACAGACAGACTATACCAAAGCTTTAGTTATTACTTTTAGTGTGGATCATAAGTTCTTAATTTCCATATTCCAGAAAAACTGGACCAGCTTGTTAGACGATCCTTATGTTAGGCAACATGTAGACGACAAGCCAGTCGTTGTACATAAAAAAGGCTTGAGCTTTAAAGATTTGTTAAAGAAGGGACAAGCTATTGCCTATAATAATAAATGTGGAATGTTTAAATGTGGTGCATGTACATGGTATAACAAAATAAGAGAAATGGATAATTTCACTATAAGAAATTATAAGTACGAGTTAAAAGGAAAGTACAATTGTAACTCTAAAGCAGAGGTCTACCTGGCACACTGCAGTTCACGCACCGCATTTTATATAGGAAAAACAGAGAGAAAGATTAGCCAAAGAATTTATGAGCATGAATATGCCATAAGAAAATTTAACATAAATAATGCCTTATTCAAACATTATGGAATTTCCAAGTCATAAGTTCTACTTTATTACCTTCAACCTTATCGTACTTATAAATGGTAAACAACCATGGGGACTGCAATTAGAATTAAAGGAATTAAAATGGCAGCTTGAGTTGCAGGCAGACTCATGGCCAGGTATAAATGAACATACCTCAATTTCTGCAGTGTTAAAATTAAAGGCTTTAGAAAGAAAGAAATTATAAAGATCGAATAGCCAGGTTTATTTAGTATAACTATATGAAGAAATATTCAGTAGATTTTAAATTACAAAGAATTTTAAGAAATATGTACTTATGTATTGTATATGTATTTATAATTCAACTTTATTATGGTAGAGGTTATATCTTATAGGTTCATAGGTTCATAGGTTGATACTAGGCTATCTGCCCTAGGGCATTTATAAGCCTAGCCAGAGTGTGTTTGGCTTTCGCCACCCTTTTAGATTAGTTGACTGTGCCTCTGTATAGTAGGTCACAGAGGATAGCCCTTTTAAAGTTAGTTTACTGTACCTCTGTCAAGCAGGGACACAGAAGAGATCCCAGGGGTAAACGTACGATCCCCCATCCACTCGTCAAGATTTCTCTTGAAGAGGGTCAATGAGGAGTTCTGCCTAACATGGATTGGAATTTTGTTCCAGAGTGAGGGGAGCCTCTGGGATATGAATCTGTCCCTCTAGCATGTCACATTTATTTCTGTGCTGAGGTTCAAGTCCCTGGAGCATGTAGCTCTAAGGGATTTGGATTTCCTGAGGTGAAGCATGTCCATTAATTCTGGGTTGGACATAGCTTTATACGTCAGACACAGATTGCCTCTGAGTAGGTGGTACGCAACTGAGTAGAGCTGGAGTTTCTTTAGACGAGCTGCATAGGGCATCTGTTGAGCCCCTTGATCCTCTTGGTGAGGTACTTTTGAGGTCTTTCCAGTTGCTGCAGGTGTCGGGTAAGGTACATCCCAAATGGGGCATTGTATTCAATTATGAGCCTGGTAAGTGATGAGTAGAGGGGCACAATGACCTCTCTTGATCTAGATGTGAATCCTTTCATGATAAGGTGGGCTATATAGAATGTCTTTCTAACCACTTTGGCAATGTGATTGTCAAAGGAGAGATTGCTATCTACTTGGGTCCCCAAGTCCCTAATTACTTCTTCCGTACTTAATGGATTACCACCTATGTCGTAATTTGTGGGCACTTTGTTTTTCCCAAAGGGGATGACTATGCACTTTTTGGCATTTAGCTTTAGGCCATGGATCTGGCACCAGTTATCCATCTCTGTGAGACCCTTTTGGAGGTTGCTTGTGTCAGCTGGAGAGTCGATTATGGCACCCAGTTTGTAGTCATCTGTGAACTTGGTCAGCCATAATCCACCCGTGTTAGCCTGTACCTCTGAGAAATATATACTGAACAAGAAATGTCCCAGGACTGAGCCTTGTGGGACGCCACTTGTAACTGATTTAGAGTCTGACATGGCACCTGCTATTCTGACCATGTGGGTTCTATCCCTGAGCCAGTTTGCAACCCATCTTGTGACATAGGAGTTGATATTTAAGCTGGTGAGCTTATTTATGATGCCCGAGTGGGGTATTGTGTTGAAGGCTTTTGCGAGGTCCAGGTAGACTGTGTGGACTACCTTCCCTTCATCTATGGCTTTGGTAACTGTTTCAAAGAAGTCGACCAGGTTCAAGAGGCAAGATCTGCCCTTAACAAAGCTGAATTGGGTAGGATCCAGTGTCTGGAGGTTCCCAATCTCTTTGTTTATGATTTCCATGTTGATACGCTCCATAGCTTTGCAGACCAGGCTAGTCAGGATTATAGGGTGATAGTTTCCGGGATCTGTTGTGGCACCACCTTTGTGGAGTGGGACCACTGTTGCTGTACGTCATTCCTTGGGTACATATCCTGTAGTAAGGCTGAGATTGAACAGTGACTTTATATGAGGGTTTAGTTCTTCTTGGAGCTCATGTAAGATGTAGCCCGGGACACCATCTCGTCCCATTGATTTTGTGTTTTTTGCTTTGGAGAGGGCAGCTCTCACCTGTGCATCTGTGATCTCAGGAAGGCTACCCTCTGTTGGGATAGACATTTGCTCTTTTGGGGGGAAAGGGGGGGAGAAGTTTGCACTGAACCTTTCTGTCAGGATGTTGGCAATGTCTGTGGGGTCAGTGTATTTTTTGTCACTTTGCACTAACTCAGAGCATATCTGGGAGTTGCCTCCCAGGTTTCTGACATAACGAAAGAAGGCCTTGTGATTATCTTTAGTGTCTTGTGCATTTTTTCTTTCAAAGCTGGCCTTAGATGATTTTATGAGGGACCATAGTTTCTTGCTAGCATTGATCAGAGATGCTTTCCCTTTTTGGGATTTTGCTCTATCATGTAGTAGCTTTCTCCTTCTGTTGTATAGCTTATTTATGGCCAGGGTCCACCAGACAGGTCTCCTGCCTTTGGAGGAGTGAGTCTTGGTTTTATTTGGGATAGCATGCTCCATGCATTCCTGTAGGTGACCATAGAATGCTTTTGTAAAGGATTCTGCATTTTGGGCCATATTTTCCACTGGCTCGGGGGCTTTGAAGGATTCCACCTCGGTTTTGAGAAGTGTGAAGTTAGCTTTTGAGAAGTTCTTCACCGTTGTTTCCTTGGCTAGGGGTGGGGATGGAATATGGATGTCCAGTGAGATTAGTTTATGGTCTGATCTTAACAATGAGGGGTATACCTCTGGTGTGGAACATAGAGACCCCATGTTGGTGATGACCAGATCCAATATGTTTTCCCCTCTTGTGGGAGTGGTGACCAGTTGTTCCATAGCATTTGAGTTTATAAATTCTAGGAACCATTGGGCGAGGGTGTTTGGGCTTGAGTAGTTTTCCCAATTCATGTTTGGGTAGTTGAAGTCACCCAATATAATGGTGTTTGGAGAGACCTTCATATTCTCCAGTGTTCTCAGAAAAGCCGAGTGAGGTTCCGTTGTTTGGGAGGGTGGTCTGTAGCAGGCTACAAACTGAAAGGCAGTTTTGCCCACTGTTAGTTGCACATGGATGGTCTCCGATGCTTCGTGCAGTGCCACTAACATGGAGGTGTGGGTATCTTTGATAAATATGGACACTCCCCCTCCTTTTGTGGTTCGGTCCGAGTTTTGGGGCCGGAAAGCATGGTATGAAGTATAACCTGTTAGTGCTGGGGTGCTCTAGGGAGCCTTGAACCAGGTTTCTGTTACTGCACAGATATCGATATTCTCCATACTGAGGAGAGTCTCGAGTGCGTGCATCTTGAGGTTTAGACTTCTGGTGTTGAGCAGCATCACCCTTAGTCTTTTTTTCTTTGTGTTGTCTATGGAGGTGGGTTTGTCTTTTGAGCCTTGCCTAAAAAAGGCACTATGGGGGAGGCAAGAGCCTTTGCCAGTATTCAAAAACCCAGGGGTGACAGGTGCAAGCCATCCCTAGCGAAGCAATGTGGCTTGTCGAGCATGTCATCCCAGGCTGACAGACACTGGATCCCCTTTGAATGACACCAATACTTTAGCCAATTGTTAAAATTGATAATTTTGTCTTTATACTGTGGCATCACTCTTGGTGAGGGTAAGATGCTACTCAAGGTCAGGATCAAACCGGCCTGGGCTACATGATCAAAGAGCTCCTCTATGTCTTTTTTCATGTAGTCCAGGGAGGTACGTCTCAGGTCATTCACTCCAGCATGGACAATGACGGAGTCATATTTGTACTTGCTTTGGAGTGACCTAAGTGCTTGTGTTATGTGGTGGATCCCGGCACCCGACAGGCAGCTTACAGTGACCTTCTCCTTGTTCAGCCTGGTGAGTGGGATGTCAGTGTGTTTGACAATAGAGTCACCTATTACAAGTTTAATAGGTGTGTTGTTTAGCCTTAAGGGCTGTGACTGTGTGGCACACTGACTTTGTGAGCTATGTGCTATGTGGGTATTGTTTCATGGTAGGGGTTGCTTGGATGTCTGCTTTGGAGGTCTAAGCTGCTTAGGCAGATTTTTATTTAGAGCCTCCGAGTATGTTTTTGTGTGTTTATGTGTTTGGTTTGCTGATGCGATAGGTCTATGTGAGACTGGATTTGTGGTGTGTGTGGTTACCTTCTCCTCCTGACAGGCTGTGCCAGTACTGGGTTGAGATAGCTTAGCCTCCAGTTTGGCTATATAGTTACATCTCTCACATATATTTGAGCTTGTTGGGAGGAGGAGAGGGTGGTCTGTATACATAAGGCAGTTCTTATAAATAGTGACAAATTTTCCATTGAAAATGTTTTTATGGAAATATCACTTTAAATAGTTGTCTTAACCACTTTAAATAATTGTCTTAGCCAATGAAATGTTTTAGGTCTTATTTAAAGGAAGTGATGAACTGTATGTGTTGTCTGAAGAAGTTTAATACTAGATTAAATGAAAGCACTAACCATTTCTGGCTCGTAAGAGATTTTTACAGCTTAATGCATTGATTTGTATGCATTTATTTAACTGCTGACAGTCCGGTCTACAGTCTTTGTCATTATTCCCATAAACTGTTGTGTTTAATCTGATCTGTTGTTGAAGAATTACAAGTGTACAGGTGCTACAAAGGAAATATGGCTATGACAGCATGAATTGACTGTGGTTTGTCTGCTAGGCTGCTGTTATGCCAAACTGTAGATGTGGAGCTGTAAAACAAGATACATTGAAAAGTGATATATGTTCTGCACTAAGATGTGAACCATGAATAGTACTGTGTAATGTATTATACTGTGTTCCCTGCAGTACTGTCTTGTGTTAACCTTTGCATTTCAGCTACATGTATTCCTGAATGTAGGTATGCTGATGCAGACAAGTATGAGACTGTAATAGGTGTAGACTGCAAATATATGATGTGCAAATGTGTATGGGTCGGGTATGAAAACCAGAAGCCTGCTATGGTCTGTACAGATCACACATAATCACATCCACTAGGGGTTAAATGTGTACACATGCATGCAAAGTATTACTACACAGTTCACTAACTATCGGGTCTGTGTTAAATGTTCGAACATCCAAAATGTCGAACATTACATGGTCGAGACCAAATATTCAACATTTGGATGTTCGAACATCAAATAAAAAAAACTAAACAAGGAAAAAAGCACTTTAACAGCGTAGGCAGGGGGCAAGCCCCCTGCACCCCCCAGTCCCCCCTACTTACATATACCAACTCCGAGACCACACTTCAGTGCAGAAAAGTTAAATTCTCCCTATTTGCACCGTACATCGCCATTGAAAGTCAATCTTCGAAAACTTAAAATTTTGAACGTTTGGTCTCGACCATGTAACATTCGAAATTTTGAGCATTCAAAGATTTGTCATAGACCTTAACTATCTATCACGCATGACACTGTGACACTCCACTAATATTACAAGATTAGAATGTGTGACTAAGTGAATTATATGCACAAATTAGTCAAACAGCAGACAGCAGTGCCCCAGTAGCTCAATGTGATAAGAACTAGATATATCTGTTGTTAATTTTTGCACACACAGACCATGGTTTGGATCCAGGGACTGGTACAAAGATAGGGTCACAGTGACACACAAATAATCCTGAGTATTTGTAGGAACTGTCAGGTAGTGTTAACAGATATTTTCTCCACAGGGCTTACAGGTAAAGGAATGTTTGTATTGGCTGTATGAAGGTTATACTAATAAACTGTGTACAAATGTTCCAGTGCCCAGCCCCATGCCTACAAATGACAGCAGGATAGCTATATACACAATGCACTCTTCCCGATACATGTCTCTCAAGTGTCACACTCTCACAGCTAGTGATCACTGTTGCTAATGACCTTGCACACAGATCTAAATCTAGTAGAAGTATGCCATTAGCCCACTGTTAGAAAAATATGTATTTAAATATATGTGAAATGCTAGTTTAAAAGCAAGGTAGTTTATAATGCATTTTATTCTATTAATCATATAACAGAAGGGATAAATTCATGTGTAAATGCAAGTAGCTTCTGAAACTGCAGTGTGCTTTGACCCCTGACCCTGGTAGCTGCCAGCTCAGCAAGCTTAAAGTTTATGCTTTTCATAAGTGATTATCTGCTGGGTCAGGAAATTAAATGTGTAAATCTTCCACTCCTTCCTGATAAAATAACTTTTCCTTGTAAATAATTAAATCTTCCTTTCCTGATGTAGTAACTTGCCCTTGTAAGATAGAAACACAGCTAGTGGGAAAGTGAAACAGTGAACAAAGAGGTGAATTTAAAGACTGAATCTGCTATTGTATTCGAACTGATATGAGACCTTTAAGAAGTAACTTTACAGAAAGACATTATCACTGACCAGCTGGATAGCAAGGCCGTATTGTATCTAAAGGAAAAGTTTTTTTAAATGTACTGAATCAGCATTATTAGATGAATAGAATACTGTTAGTAAAAGTGATGTAGATGCCTTGTGACTAACCACGTCAGTAAGGTGGGCATAACTTGAATGCAAACACTATAAAATATTCTGTACTTCCTGCATCATGTCAGACAAAATTCTGTACTTGTATGGTTTTTTGCCTCCTGGTGTACACTAGTAAACTTTTGAATCTGAACCTCCTGTGTACTGAATTCTGATTTTTTATTTAACAGTTTGGTCCTTTCGAGACGGAATTCCCTTGGTAAGCTGCAGATCAGAGCGTATCGGTGGTCGAATACTGCGCAGGAGAAGTTACCGAAATGGTTCTTCTTGAATGAAAAGACCTCCGACTGAATTGTCGTGTGTAAAGAGGCTGGTCACTTTCTGATCTGTGGCCGAAGAGCGGAATTTGAACATTTTCAAAACCAGGAGGCTCAGGTAGGAATAATTTGCCTTTTTTCTGTTTTAGATCAGGGACTAGGTTACAGTATATTGTTGTCAAGAATTGTTTTTGCAGATCAGGGACAAAAGGAAGTACTGTATATTTTGTCATAGATCAGGGTAACAGAATAAGGTAGACAGTTATTCTAGATAAACTGTAAACAGGAACTAAGAATTTGATATCACGTGATAAAAAAGGGTTACGTAACATTTTCTTTGACATGGGTAATCAGTGCACTCGCGAGATCCGCCCCTAACCGAAGACACAGAATACATGCAATTACAGCGTGCTGATAATGTTAGGTATTATACGAAATGGGTTAACAAATATGAATTTGATGGTAAACTAGATAAACTTACACTAGTTAAACTCCTTAAACAGCTTAAATCTGATGCAGGAGGTCAGGCAAAAAAGCAACGCCAACTAGGCATACCTCAAGCACACAGGTGGATTGAGGAAGAAAATCGTAGAGAACAGAAGCTTAAAAATTCAAAAACATTATTTTTAGACAAAGAGGATAATAACTTGGTAATAGCTACAGCTCCCCCTCCTCCTCCTCCCTTGCCCCCTCCCTTACCCTTTTCAGGATATGAAGCGAGTGGACAGGCTGGTCCACCTCCGCGTTATCCTGAAGTTTCAGTAAGACCACAACCATTTGTTAGAGATCCTATTGAGACTAGGTCCCGAACACGTAGAACACATAGGGACACAGAATCATACCAGATAGAGAGAAATCTACAGGATGAGAGTGAGGAAGAAATATGCCCACTTATAGAAGTTCCAAATCCTCAGGCAGGACAGGAAGGGCAGGATCCAACACTCTTAGTATATAGACCATGGACACCGTAAGACATCCAGAAGGCTACTGAGGGAATCCCCCATCCGAAAGTTAATTTTACGAAATTTTTAGAAGATTTACAAGGCATGAGGTTAAGTTACCACTTGAATGGGGAAGAAGTAGGAAAAAGTAGTAAGACAAATTATAGGTCCAGATTGGCACATGATTTGTGGCACCTGGAATCCTCGTAATGCAGAACTTAGGCCACTCCCACATAGTGACGCAGAGTTAGACAACAGAGTGAAAGGTCTGATAGACCGAATCTCTGAGAAATGGAAACCTAGAGCAGACTGGACTTGCATTAATCAATGCATACAACAGGAAAATGAGACAATAGATGGATACTATGCTAGATTATTAGAATGTTTTAATAATCATAGTGGTATGTCGGTTCCTGAGAACCAAACAAATGATTCCCCGTATGAACAACAATTAAAAAATGCATTTTTGAAAGGTTGCATTGCACCTATTAGTAGCTTCATTACGAAGCATATGATAGATCATCGAACAGGGAGGCTGCAAGCCTTACTCGAATACGCTAGACATGCTGAGAGACATTTTAATAGCAAAAAGAAAAAGAAGGCGCAAGTCTTCACTGCTGAAGACAGAGCTGAAGTATTTGTATTACAGTCAGGTAAAAAGGGCAAGAAGAATGCCCAGGGAAACAAACAGTCTGACAAATGATCAGAAGATTTTGAAGAGAGGAAAAAGAGAGGTGAATACTTCAAGTGCGGAAAGAAAGTGCATCTAGCTAGGGACTGTAAACAAAATAAGAAAGCAACGATGGAAGATAAAGGGGATGAGGACTGACTATATGATAGTGAGGATACATCATATGAAAGTCAGGAATCACCAGTAACAGCTAGAATAGAAAAGACAAATGCCAATGTAGCAGAAGGAGTAGAGGAAGTACAAATTGACTTAGACGAAAATGGAAATGAAATTTTAGATTTAGCATTGTTGAGCCTGGAGCTCTACCTAGCAGATACAAAACCGGAAGTGACACTTCTGGTGGAGGGAAGGGAAGTCAAATTCCTGTGTGACTCAGGAGCGTCACAGACTTTGATACACCCCTCCAAGTTACCAGAACATTCCGAATCACCTGATTATATATTAGTAAAAGCAGCAAACGGACAGCTATACAGGGAGCCACTCTCCCATGATATAGCAATAACTGACCCTGTTTCAGATATGACCCAGAGAAGTAAAATAGTTGTTTCTGCAAAGTGTCCAGTAAACCTATTGGGCAGAGACCTTATGCAGATATTTGGCATAGCAGTAGTTCCAACTGTACAAGGTATGGAGGCACAGAGACAAATGGATACCTTTGTAGTGCGATCGGAGGGTGAAACTTTTTACTGGTACAGCCAGGACCTAGTCACGACTGGTCCAGGGGCAGTAACCGAGGAACTGATGAACGTAGCCATCAGTAAAGCCCCCTCCCTTGACACTGATCGACAGCATTTGTTACACTGTACTCTATATTACTGTACCACACCAGGACCTGATAGAGAGTATGAGCAAGAACTGTTTAGAAATCGTGCAACTAGATTGGTTTTGCATACTTTGTACTGGGATACAGAGGGGAACAGTGTAGTTAGCTGTTCATTACCTCAAAACTTCCTTGCATTGTATAGATCAAATCAGTTGCCACATGTCAGCTTGACAAAGAATAAAAGTGTCAAATGGGCAGATTTAGGAGAAAAAGTAACAAGATGGGAGAAACAGACTGATTTAGAACTGTCAGAACAAGGGATACAAAAACAAAAACTGAATTAGTTGACACAGACACATCCAGCTGTACACTTGCAATCTAGCGAGGACAGCTGATTAGCATTTTTTTAGAAGAAGAAGAAGAAAAGGCCTTGTGTGAAATTCCAACAACTCTGGTCAACAGGCAAGTCAGATGTAGGACTTATTCGAACAGCAGGACCAGTTACAATTACCCCAAAGTCAGCTTTTAGACCACAGAAAAGACAATACCCTTTGAGAAAGGATGCAGAAATAGGAATTAAGCCTATAATAGCAGCATTACTCAAAGAAGGAGTACTGGTAGAATCTCCTGATTCACCATGCAATACACCCCTATTTCCTGTTAAAAAAGCAAACGGGGAATGGCGAATGGTACAGGATTTACAAGCTGTAAATAGTGCTGTAATACCTAGAGCACCCACGGTGCCAGACCCACATACTTTGTTAAATGATTTAGAACCACAACAGAAGTATTTCTCTGTGGTAGATATTAGCAATGCTTTCTTTTCAATGCCTATACATCCTGATAGTCAATATTGGTTTGCATTTACATTTCAGGGTAAAAGGTATACGTATACTCGACTACCACAGGGATATTGTGAGAGCCCAACAATATTTGCACAAGAAATGGCTAGCAACCTGGCAGGGTTTACCCCACCGGGTGGAAGTCAAATTCTACTTTACGTAGATGACATCTTGCTAGCAGCCCCCACCCAGCAACAGTGCAGGGAGGATACAGTAGCATTATTGAAATTTTTAGCAATACAAGGACACAAAGTAAACAAAAGTAAGTTACAACTTTGGAGAAAACAAGTTAGATACTTGAGATATGTAATATCCAATGAAGGTAGAATACTAGATGAGGAAAGAAAAACAGCGATTTTGCAAGCACCCAAACCAACAACCAAGAAAGAAATGATGTCTTTCTTAGGTACAACTAATTTTTGTCTGAGCTGGATACCAAATTATGCTTTGGAATCTGCTCCACTGACTGACTTGATATATAAGACACCAATGGCAGCACAAGACATTTTACAATGGACAACAGAAGCAGAAACGGCTTTCTGCAGGTTGAAGCAGTTGATAGCATCTTCATTAGTTTTAGGACTTCCAAATTATCACAAACGATTCTTTCAGACCGTAGATTGTAAGCAAGGATATATGACATCAGTATTGATGCAACAACATGGGGACAAGCAATGCCCCATAGCTTACTATTCATCACAGTTAGACCCAGTGGCGCGATCTTTGCCTCACTGTGTACAAGCAGTAGTTGCAGTCACAATGGCAGTACAGGCTTCGGCCTCAGTGGTGTTATTCCACCCTCTCACATTGAGAGTGCCTCATGCAGTTGCAATAATTTTACTGCAAGAGAAAATGGCATACCTTTCTCCTGCTAGACATCTTTCATGTATGACTATACTGCTGAGCCAACCTCATATGACAATCGAATGATGCACAACATTGAATCCATCAACATTACTTCCAACTCCTGTGGAGGGCACACCACACAGCTGCCTGCAGGAAATTGAACAGTTAGCTTTACCTAGACAAGATCTTACAGATATGCCCTTGGATAATGCCAAGGTGACATATTACGTGGACGGCTCATGCAGAAGGGGTCCTACAGGGAAGAATCTGGTGGGATATGCAGTAGTTACAGACACTGAAATTTTAGAAGCTCAATCCTTACCACACAACTTATCTGCACAAGCAGCAGAGTTGATAGCTTTGACAAGAGCATGTACTTTAGCAAAAAACAAGTGTGTAAACATATATACTGATATTCAGTATGCTTTTTCTACAGTACATGTATTTGCACAACAATGGAAAAATAGAGGAATGATAACATCCAGTGGAAAACCTATTAATCATGCGCAATTTATTTTGGAGTTATTAGAATCTATTCAGTTACCTACCAAAGTAGCTATTTGTAAATGTGTAGCTCATACAAAACAACAGGATAAGATTTCAAAAGGCAATGCACGAGCTGATGCAGCTGCAAAGCAAGCAGCCTCAGACTCAGAAACTTTACTTTTAAATGAGGAATTACAACCCTCTGAGATTTTAGATTTAGACATGTTAAAAACAATGCAGATGCTTACTACAAGAGCAGAAAAACAAAAATGGGTAAAACGAGGTGCAATTCTTGAGAATGGACTGTACATTTCCAAAGAGAAAAAAACAATATTGCCTTCTAATTTATTTAGATATGCAGCTTTGTTGAGCCATGGGCAGAGCCATGTCTCAACAGGGGGAATGGTACAGTTAGTAAATCGAATATTCCAAACATATGGATACATAAACTACACAAAAAATGTGCAGCTTGTCATACTTGTAACAAGCATCATGCACAAGGAGCATTTAAAACCAAGCAAGGAAGTTTTCCTATACCACCATACCCGTTCCATACTATTTGTATGGATTTCATAGAATTGAATAAATGTGAAGGGAAGAAGTTTTGTTTAGTTATTGTAGACATGTTTTCTAAATGGGTAGAAGCTTTTCCAACCAAAAATCCGGATGCAGCAACAGTGGCGAAAGCCCTGATAAAAGAAGTAATCCCTAGATTTGGCATTCTGGAGAGGATTTATAGTGACAACGGCACACATTTTGTGAACTAGATGATTCACCAGCTTGTGAGATTTTTTTGGTATCTCCTTAAAGAACCATTGTGCCTACCACCCACAGTCAGCAGGACTGGTGGAAAGGTACAATGGTACCCTAAAAAGTAAACTTAGGAAGCTAGTAGAGGAGACCCAAAAGAATTGGATATACTGTCTGCCTTTAGCACTGCTGAATATGAGAACGGTTCCAAATGCAAAGGGTTTGACTCCCTTTGAAATGATTTTTGGGAGAGCATATTATGTGCCTCAGTGGAAAGCTCTCATGCCTGCAGAGCAGGAGGCTGACAGTTCGTAAGCAGAATATATGAAGAAATTGTTAAGGAATAAATCTGTTTTGCAGTTTAACTCTTTTTCAGATAAGGAACAGACCAGACCGGTGGAAGCAGTCTTGGCCCCAGGGTCGTGGGTGTGACTGAAAGTGACGAAAAGGAAAAACTGGGCGAGTCCAAAGTGGGAAGGACCATACCAGGTTCTGTTGGCAATGCCTACTGCAGTTAGAGCAGCTGAGAGGACGTCCTGGGTTCATTTGACGCATTGTAAACCGGTAAAGAACTTTCAACTTGATAAAAACTTTGAGACTGATCCACAACCAGACCGAGATGGCCAAAAACAAAGCGAATAGAAGTTTAGATCAACCCCAGAGATGTTGCATAATCATTTTGTTGTGTGTACATTTATTAACTGTAATTGTGACAATTTTCCTCTTGCTGTGGTTCATCCTACACACAACCACACAAGTGAAAGTGGGAAGGCGTGATGAAACGTCTATAGACTGGCATCCAAATTTTAACACATACCTGGCCATGAAACGTGTGTATGCAGAGACTATGAACATTTCAAATTGCTGGGTTTGTACAGTTATACCAACAGCATATGGAGGACTGATAATGTCCGCTGTCCCTTTGGGGATAAATGAGACTTGGGAGAATTTACTTTTCGACACAGGAACTGTGAGATCACAGGACAAAATAGCTTTATTTTTACCTGTCATTATTTCTATAAAAATGACACCCTCCAGGTGGGCTGGAGCAATTGTAATATAACCATATCTTACCGATGTTATATTAAGAATGGTAATGGCAATATTTTTTGCAATACTAATTATGACTCGTATTTAAACTCATTGAAAACGACTATGAGTGACATTCAAAAAAATCCAGTTTTGTTTAAACAATTGTCAGTTATAGATCAGAAAATGTTTCATGCGGGGCTGATGCGTATTAGTACTAAAGTAGAAAACTGTTATTTTATTTGTGGGAAAAAGACATATAAATGGTTACCTGAGAATTGGTCCGGCAGTTGTTTTTTGGGTTATCTGGTTCCAGCAATAAGACATACTGCAGAACTACCTTTGGGTAAGATACGGAACGTAAGAGAAACAGCTTGAAAATCTGAAGGTCCAGTTAAGAAACCTGTGAATCCAGTTGGGAAGATCGAAGCTGGTTGGAAAGACCATAATTCAGTAAAAGACAAAAGTGAATTGACTCATATGGACTTGAGTGACAGTGTTATATCCTGGGCAGGAATATTACCAGCCTATGGAGCAGTCAAATCGATCTGGGAGCTGAGGAAGTTGTTGTAACTTCTCGAAGTAATGAGTAATGCAACTTTTTCCACCCTAGAATTGGTGACTGATGAACTGAATGCAATGAGAACTGTTGTGCTACAAAATCAGATGGCTCTTGACTTCACCCTAGCGGCGAGAGGTGGTATGTGTGCGCTTATTAAAGAAGAATGCTGTGCTTTCATCCCTGACAATCACCACGAGATAAATAATCACCTAGAGGTAATTCAGCAAGTATCAGCCATGACTGAACCAGGCCCAAACCCACTGACGGACTTTTTCCAGAATCTGTTTGGGGGGTGGGGTTCCATCCTAATGAACATTCTAATTGCTATTTGTGTGGGTATACTCCTAATAGGAGCATGTGTTTGCTGTGGAATTCCCTGCATGAAAAGATTAATCAAAGATTTTGTTGATGTATCTGTTACTGAAACTTTCTACCAAGATATTGAAATTGAAAGATTGATTTCAGATGACGCTTTCTCTGAAGTATAGATCAAATGACTCACCTAGCTGAAAATCCTGAGTGGGAAAGGCTAGGAGATGAAATGACACTATGCATACTTCAAAATAGAATAAAAAGTAATAATAGGGGGAAAATGTTAGAAAAATATGTATTTAAATATATGTGAAATGCTAGTTTAAAAGCAAGGTAGTTTATAATGCATTTTATTCTATTAATCATATAACAGAAGGGATAAATTCATGTGTAAATGCAAGTAGCTTCTGAAACTGCAGTGTGCTTTGACCCCTGACCCTGGCAGCTGCCAGCTCAGCAAGCTTAATGTTTATGCTTTTCATAAGTGATTATCTGCTGGGTCAGGAAATTAAATGTGTAAATCTTCCGCTCCTTCCTGATAAAATAACTTGTCCTTGTAAATAATTAAATCTTCCTTTCCTGATGTAGTAACTTGCCCTTGTAAGATAAAAACACAGCTGGTGGGAAAGTGAAACAGTGAACAAAGAGGTGAATTTAAAGACTGAATCTGCTATTGTATTTGAACTGATATGAGACCTTTAAGAAGTAACTTTACAGAAAGACAGTATGACTGACCAGCTGGATAGCAAGGCTGTATTGTATCTAAAGGAAAAGTTTTTTTAAATGTACTGCATCAGCATTATTAGATGAATAGAATACTGTTAGCAAAAGTGATGTAGATGCCTTGTGACTAACCACATCAGTAAGGTGGGCATAACTTGAATGCAAACACTATAAAATATTCTGTACTTCCTGCATCATGTCAGACAAAATTCTGTACTTGTATGTTTTTTTTTGCCTCCTGGTGTACACTAGTAAACTTTTGAATCTGAACCTCCTGTGTATTGAATTCTGATTTTTTATTTAACACCCACTCACACAACATCAATGCAGGGTACACCTTGATAGCCACATATGTAACCTTGACATGTATGAGTCCCCTCTACTCATGTACCTAGAGGTGTCACAGCTTGAGCCATACCATTCCAGGTTGACAGACGAACAGGTATGTTTGAGTTACAGTAGCTATAGGCCTCAGGTAGATGTAAAGTGAGGTCAGACCTGTAGAGTATTGAGCAATACTGTTGTGAAAAATATAAGCCTATGCAGTTGGTAATGGACTGATTTTCTCTCCCCCACCCCTTATCTGCATCAATAATTATTATTCATATACTATGGGTATGTTGTTCTCAAAACCTAATGTTGGAACATGAATTCTATCATTGTTCATATATATTCAAATGGTTGCATACTAACATATCTTGTTCAAATTCCATTGCTGGTGGCCTGTTGCTATAACTGTCACTGGCATGCTGTTACAATAATGACTGTTATTCCATTTATGCATGTGTTCTGCTTGCCATGCAAGTTTCCCAAATCTATTCTTCTGGGTTAATTGGAACACCCATGCATGCTGTTATAACTAATGTTGAAATGTTTTGTTCATGAATAGTCAATACACCTTGAAAAACCTCAACACCATAGCATATTTGGGTAGGCAGATCCCAGCAGATCTGCCTGTTCCTCCTTATCTGGCCATGGCACCGGGTCCCAGCATGTCTCTGACCCAACCTCGAACTGCCTCCTTCACTGGTCCTGCACCATGCTCGGGTGGAACTGCATCAGGGCACGGGACCATCCACCCCCAGGCATGGGCCCAGATAGGACCGTGTCACTATACACCAGTTCAAAGGTATGATGCACAGGGTCATCCAAAGGGACTTGGATGTACGCCTGTGCCAGATCAAGGGAAGACTGGCAGACCTTGAGCGGCAGGCTGGCCCCATCATCCAGCCCCCAGCACAGCCACCTTTGGGGCCATGAAGGGGAAGTTGTGACTGCCCATGGGTGAGGACATCATTCCCACTGTTTCCTTTTGAGGGCACGTAGCCCTCTGATTCCCAATCACCCTGTCTGAGGTGTTTACCCCCCTCATGTGTCATACACCTCCCATGTCTGCTGTCTTGTCTGTCTGCAAAAGCAACCTCTCCTACCCAACTTACCGCTCCAAACATACACTTCCCCAACATCCCACTCTCACCTTAAAAAAAGGGGTATATGCCCCAGAAATAAAAAGCACGTCCCATACATAGCTCTCCATTTCACCCCCACATACACTGACGCTTCTCAATTTACCCTTGAATTTCTTAGCAAATGTATGTCACCCCACCCCTCCCTGTGGGGTGTGAGGCTCTAAATTCCAAATTGTCCTCATCATTCACAGCTGTTGCTGCACAAGAAATGAAAAGCTATGGTCCTTTCCTTCACCCGTCCTGCACATCCTTAGCTGCCTTTCATAATGTTTTTCCCCCTGCTTGCCCCCATTTCACACCTTTCCTATCACCCCTATTTTCTTTTCTTTTTTGGAATTAATGCAGGTTTAAGTGGGAATAAGTGGCACTAAGCATAGCTAAACAGGACTAAGTTCAGCTTGGCATCACTTAGCGTCAGGCAAAATCATGCAAACCCACTTAAAACTGCTTGAAACTGCTTTAATCACGCTATCTCAATCAGCCACTGTTCTGCCCAGTAAAAAAATAACCAACCCTGCCAGGTCTTGGACCCAGGACCCTGTACACTAGAGGTGGAGGAGTGTACCACTACACCAAATGAGCTGTGAGAAGTGTTAATGCATTTGTAGCTATATCATGCATTACAGTCATTTAACATTAGGGAAAAAAAGACATCTCTGTCAACACTCAAACCAAGGACTGTGTACACTAGGGTCATAGCAACACACAACTAAGGCAAACCAGCTGTGAGCTATGTTAATGCTTTTGTAAATACATCATGCATTACAGTCATTTAACATTAGGGAAAAAACATATCAATACCCTGCCAAAACTTGAACCCAGGTCCCTGTGCACAAGGGTCCAAGCAACACACCACTATGCCAAATCAACTGCATGGTTCAGTAATGCTTTTGTAAATATATCATGCATTACAGTCATTTAACATTAGGGAAAAAAGTCATCATTGTCATGTCTTGAATGCAGGATCTCGTGCACCAGAGTCACAGCAACACACCACTAAGACAAATCAGCTGTGAGAATTAGTAATACTTTAGTGAATATATCATGTATTACAGTCATGTAACTTTAGGACCTTCTGAACCATAGTCACAGCCCTTAAGGCTAAACAACACACCTGATACACTTGTAATAGGTGACTCTATCATCAGGCACACTGACGTCCCGCTCACCAGGCTGAACAAGGAGAAGGTCACGGTGAGCTGCCTGTCGGGCGTTAGGATCCGCCACATAACACAAGCACTCAGGTCACTCCAAGGCAAATACAAATATGACTTGGTCATTGTCCATGCTGGTGTGAATGACCTGAGACGTACCTCCCTGGACTACATGAAAAGAGACATAGAGGAGCTCTCTGAGCATGTAGCCCAGGCCGGTATGACCCTGACCTTGAGTAGCATCTTACCCTCACCAAGAATGATGCCACAATATGAAGACAAGATGATCAATTTCAACAATTGGCTTAAGTATTGGTGTCATTCAAAGGGGATCCAATGCCTGTCAGCCTGGGATGACATGCTCGACAAGCCACGATGCTTCGCTAGGGATGGCTTGCACCTGTCAGCCCTGGGCTTTCGGATAATGGCAAAGGCTCTTGCTTCCCCCATAGTGCCTTTTTTAGGCAAGGCTCAAAAGACAAACCCACCTCCATAGGTATCACAAGGGATAAGAAACTAAGAGTAATGCTACTCAGCACCAGAAGTCTAAACCTCAAGATGCACGCACTCGAAACTCTCCTTAGCATGGAGAACATCGATATCTGTGCAGTAACAGAAACCTGGTTCAAGGATCCTGAGAGCACCCCAGCACTACCAGGTTATACCTCATACCATGCTTTTTGGCCCCAAAACTTAGATCGAACCACAAAAGGAGGGGGAGTATCAATATTCGTCAAAGATACCCACACCTCCAGGTTGGTGGCACAGCACGAAGCATCAGAGACTATCCATGTGCAACTAACAGTGGGTGAAACTGCCTTACAGTTTATAGCCTGCTACAGACCACCCTCCCAAACCCAGGAACCCCACTCGGCCTTCCTGAGAACACTGGAAAATATGAAGGACTCTCCAAACACCATTATATTGGGCGACTTCAACTACCCAAACATAGACTGGGAGCATTACTCGAGCTCCAACACCCTAGCCCAAAGGTTCCTAGAATTTATAAACTCAAATGCTATGGAACAACTTGTTACCACTCCAACAAGAGGGGAAAACATACTGGACCTGATCATCACCAACATGGGAACTCTATGCTCCAGACTAGAAGTGTATGCCTCACTGGTAAGATCAGACCATAAACGAATCTCACTGGATATTCACATCCCGACCCCACCCCCTGCCCAGAAAACCACAGTGAAAAACTTCTCTAAAGCAAATTTCACACTTCTCAAAACCGAGGTGGAATCCTTCAAAACCCCCGAGCCTGTGGAAAATACGGCCCAAACTGCAGAATCCTTTATAAATGCATTCTATGAACACCTTCAGGAATGCATGGATCATGCAATCCCAAATAAAACCAAGACCCAATCCTCCAAAGGCAGACGTCCTGTCTGGTGGACCCCAGCCATAAACAAACTATACAATAGAAGGAGGAAGCTACTACATGATAGAGCAAAATCCCAAAAAGGGAAGGCATCTCTGATCAGTATTAGCAAAAAACTACGGGCACTCATAAAATCATCTAAGGCCAGCTTCGAGAGAAAAATTGCATAGGACACTAAGGATAATCACAAGGCTTTCTTTAGTTATGTTAGGAACCTGGCTGGGAATTCCCAGATATGCTCAGAATTAGTCCAAAATGACAAAAAATACATTGAACCCACAGACATTGCCAACATCCTAGCTGACAGGTTCAGCACAAACTCCCCCCCCACACCAAAAGGGCAAATATCTATCCCAGCAGAGTGCTGCCCCCCCTGACATCTCAGAATCTAGGTAAGAGCTGCCCTCTCCAAAGCAAAAAACACAGCATCAATGGGACCAGACGGTGTCCCGGGCTGCGTCCTACATGAACTCCTAGAAGAGCTAAACCCAAACATAAAACTACTGTTCAATCTCAGCCTTACTACAGGATATGTACCCAAAGAGTGGCGTACAGCAACAGTGGTCCCTCTCCACAAAGGTGGTGCCTCAACGGATCCTGGAAACTATCGCCCCATAAGCCTGACTAGCTTGGTCTGCAAAGCTATGGAAAGGATCATTATGGACCTCATAAATAAAGATATTGGGGACCTACAGATGCCAGATCCTACCCAGTTCGGCTTTGTTAAGGGCAGATCCTGCCTCTTAAACCTGGTCGATTTCTTTGAAACAGTCACCAAGGCCATTGACGAGAGGAAGGTGGTCCACACAGCCTACCTGGACCTCGCAAAAGCCTTCGATACAATACCCCACTCGGGCATTATAGATAAGCTCACCAGCTTAAATATAAACCCCTATGTCACTAGATGGGTTGCAAACTGGCTCAAGGACAGAACCCACATGGTTAGAATTGCTGGAGCCATGTCAGACTCCAAACCAGTTACAAGTGGCGTCCCACAAGGCTCAGTCCTGGGACCTCTCTTGTTCAGTATATATTTCGTGGAGGTACAGGCCAACACGGAAGGACTGTGGCTGACCAAGTTCGCAGATGACTGCAAACTGGGCGCCATAATCGACTCTCCAGCCGACACAAGCATCCTCCAAAAGGGCCTCATAGAAACAGACAACTGGTGCCAGAGCCATGGCCTCTAGCTAAACGCCAAAAAGTGTATAGTCATCCCCTTTGGCAAAAACAAAGTGCCCACAAATTACCACATAGGTGGTAATCCATTAAGTACAGGAGAAGTAATTAGGGACCTGGGGACCCAAGTTGATAGCAATCTCTCATTTGACAACCACGTGGCCAAAGTGGTTAGAAAAACATTTTATATAGCCCACCTAATCATGAAGAGATTCACATCTAGATCAGGGGAGGTCATCGTGCCTCTTTACTCATCCCTCATCAGGCCCATAATTGAGTACAATGCCCCTTTTGGGATGTACCTTACCAGACATCTGCAGCAACTGGAAAGACCCCAAAAGTACCTCACCAAGAGGATCAAAGGGCTCAAACAGATGCCATATGCTGCCCGGTTAAAAAACTCCAGCTCTACTGAGTGGCATACCGCCTGCTCAGAGGCGATCTGTGCCTGACGTATAAAGCCATGTCAAACCTGGAATTAATGGACATGCAGCACCTCAGAAAATCCAAATCCCATCGAGCTACGCACACGAGAGACTTGAACCTCAGCACTGAAATAAATAGGACATGCTGGAGGGACAGATTCATAACCCAGAGGCTCCCTTCACTCTGGAATAAAATCCCAGTCCAGGTTAGGCAGAGTCCCTCATTGACTCTCTTCAAGAGGAATCTTGATGAGTGGATGGGAGATCCTAGGTTTACCCCGGGTATCACTTCTGTGTCACTGTTAGACAGAGGCTCAGTATACTAACCTCGAAAAAGGGCATAGTAAAATTAATTTAAAATGGGTGGCAAAAGCCATCACACTCTGGCTAGGCTTATGAATGCTCTAGGGCAGATAGCCTAGTATGAACCTATGAACCTATGAACCAAATCATCTCTGGAGAATTACTGATGCATTTGGAAATATATCATGTACTACAGGGATGTAACTTTAGAGAAAAAAGACATCACTGCCAAATTTTGGACCCAGAAGTATTTGAACTACAGTCAGAGTAACATACCAGTAAGCCAACTGACCTCTGGAGTATAGAAACTGTTTTGACCTCTGGAGTATAGAAACTGTTTAAACAAACATATCCTGGTTGTCAGTCACACACTACTCCTATATATACTGGCCCAAATCACAGTATACTTGGGCCTCTGATGCAGACACACAACCAGTACACAGACAAATAAATGCTGCTGGCTGTACTGGAGGCCTGCAATATCAGGTAGTGCTCACAGCTGCATAGACTGTTGCTGAATATCCACAGTTGTGGCCCCTATTTATGGCAGGGTCCTCATAAAACCTACTCTGTATGCTTACATACTAGCAAGGCAGTGCAGACTGGGGTTACAAAAGCATGACAGACAGCTCAGTGTCACACATCATACACATCAGAACACACATGTCAATGCTAATCCTGTGTTACACACTGCATGCATGTACATATGTCTTACAAATACACTTGCCATAATAATGACTTGGTAGCTCCATCTGTTACAGTTCTAGCATGTCACATCTAGACACCCACAGTCCTGGCCTACAGCCCAGTGTGTGGCAGGACAACTACATGCATGTCAGTACAACATAGGAATAATGGAGCCCTGCAATGACCAGCAAAGCTGGTTGCTCCTACTGCATTCACTGCCTCCCACAGTAGCATGTTAAAGCCCTGCAGGGTGGGACACATATCACAATTATGAATATGTGTACTAAATGTTGCCTAACACTCTCTGGATTGCACTATTACATAAGATATGCACCACAGGCACATGCCTCACCTGGACTGTTGTGGGTACCCTCAACCAGGCCATGCTGTGACACAACAGTTGACACCACACCCTCACTGACAGTAACAGCTTGCTTTCCCCAATGTCTCCACAATCCCTAGTCTGACTCTTGACCGGAATGCAGCAGCTGTGGCCTGCTACATATGCAGCAGTATGTCCAGCTACCTGCTACAGACCTAACATTGCTCCCAAATACCTAGAGCAGGGCATCCACACAACAGCCAAACATAAAGGGTTGGGGAGTAATGTTGAGGTGTTAAGGAACATGTCTCAGTTTCCCCTACAAACATACCCAGCTGATAGACCAACATCAACTGTAGCAGCAAGCACAGTCAGATAGAAAAGGATTTATTACCCTTTGCAAGGTATCTCAGTTGCATTTATTCCCTTACCAGCACTCCTGTGTGAGTGAGGCCCTTGCCTGCAGCTACTGTATTGATTGTATCCAGCCATACACACACTTATACAATAGGTACTCTCCTCAAATAGTACCCACTCTACTATCCCTGACCTCTCTTCCACAGATTCTGATAACCATGGACAAACAATTTCCTGTGGCTTCTCCTGCTAGTCTGGTTCATATGGGCATCCTGAGACAGTGTAGCAACTGCCTTATGTACATAGACAACCCTGTACTACTACCACCTAGGAACACAATATGTGAGAGATGCAATCACATTAAGAACCTAGGATCCTTGCTGTCTCAGTCACAAACCAGTACATGATTGACAGACCACGGTGTTTTGCCAGAGATGGCCTTCATCTGTCTCCCCTGGGCTTTAGGCTTCTGGCAAAGGCTCTTGCCTCCCTCATTCTGCCTTTTTTAGGCAAAGTCATGAGCACAAAATTACCAGCAAGGAAAATTCTTATAAACAAAATTTAAAGGTCATGCTGCTAAATGCTTGGAGTCGTAGCATGAAACTGCATTCATTGCAAGCATTCCTTGCCATGGAGGATGCTGACATTTGTGCAGTCACTGAAACCTGGTTCAAAGCTGTGAGGAGCAACCCAACCTTACAAGGTTACTCATCTTACCATTCTTTCAGACCCGAAATGGAGGGCTACAAAGCCAAAGGAGGTGGAGTTTCCATATTTATCAAACACATACACACCTCCAGGCTGCTCAAATGGTATGATGCACAAGAGACACTCCAAGTGCAGTTAACTGTTGACAAAACACCTATTCAATCATAGCTAGCTACAGACCCCACCATGACTTAGGACACACACTCCACTAATCTGGACTTACTTGAATCCATCAAGATTCAACCCTTTACACATATCCTGGGTGACGTTAACTACCCAACCATAGAGTGCAAGACCTATTCTAGACCAAACATGAATGCCCAGAGATTCCTCAACTTCGTCAATGGCAATGTATTGGATCAGCTGGTCGACACCCCTAAGAGATGCCAAAATATTCTGTACCTGGTCCTCACCAACATGAGTAGCCACTGTAGCACTCCTACAGTATCATCTTCCTTGGTATGATCTGACCATAAGGCGATCACTTTTGAAGTCCCCATCTCCCCTAATCCCCACCATGCAGAGTAAAATGAATAAACATTTCCAAAGCTGACTGCAATCTCCTCAGAGCGGGTATAAGCAGTTTTACAGCCACCTTCTCTTCAGTTAGAACTAGCACTAATGTCCAAGCCTACACCAGAACCCTATATGAGCACGTACATAGCTGTATGGACTCAACAATACCTGACAGGACCAAATCATCTTCCTCAAGGAAGAGTAAACCTGTATGGTGGGCAGCAGCAATACATATAATCTATAATAGAAGGAAAAAATTGCTGTCCAGGGCCAAGAAGGAGCAGGTGCCAAGTTGGAAGCAATCTCTCCTTTGTCTGAACAAGCAAATAAGCTCATTGGTGAAATCCTGTAAGGCTAACTTCGAGTCTAAATTGGCCACATCCACCAAGGATAAACACAAGGCCTTCTTCACATATGCCTGCAATCTCAAAGGCAACACCCAAATCTTCTCTAAACTGGTGGTCAATAACACCACATACACAAACACCACAGATATAGCCAACTTGCTGGCAGACAGGTTGAGTGAAAACTTCACCCCCCCGTCCACCCATCAGTAAACCAGGACATCCCCAGCAGCTACCCCCCCCCTCATCACCATGGAGCAGGTCCTTAATCCCCTCTCAAAGGCAAAAAATAAAGTTTCCATGGGACCCGATAACATCCCTGGCTGTATCCTACATGAACTCAGGCATGAGATCTCAGCTCCATTAGACACCCTTTTCAACCACAGCCTGAGCGACAGCTTCATCCCAGCTGAAATGAGGACAGCTACTGTCATCCCTCTACACAAAGGTGGAGCATCCACTGACCCAGGCAATTATAGACCCATTAGCCTAACTAGCCTGATCTGCAAGGTCATTGAATGTATTATCATGGACTTTGTAAACAAGGATATTGGCAACCTTCAAACGATTGATCTCACACAGTTTGTTTTTGTCAAAGGGAGATCATGCCTGCTAAACTTGGTCTACTTCATCGAAACAGTCACCAAAGCCATGGACAAGGGGAAGATGGTGCACAGTGCATACATTGACATAGCCAATGCCTTTGACACTATTCCCCACTCAAGCATAATACATAAACTCTCTCAACTAGGCATCAACCCGTATGTTACCATATGGGTAGCTAACTGGCTCATTGATAGAACCCAGTCATTCAAAGTAGGGGAAGCCACCTCTAGTAGTATACCTGTAATGAGTGGTGTACCCCAAGGATCAGTCTTGAGGCCTCTTCTCTTTGGCATAACTTTTCTCAGGTGCAAGCCAAAACCAGTGGTCTGCGGCTGACCAAATTTGCAGATGAATGCAAGCTGGATGCTGTCTTAAATTCTCCTAGTGATGTGAACATCCTCCAAGAGGGCCTTACCCAAAACTAATAACTGGTGCCAGAAGCAGGGCCTCAAACTGAATGCCAAGACATGCATCATTATCCTCTTTGGGGAAAATGTCATCCCCACTAATTATGATATTAACAACAACGTACTAAGCATGCAATCAGTCGTGAGGGACTTGGGTACCCAGGTTGACAGCAACCTGAGTTTTGACCACCATATTGCCTCCATTGTACAGTTGACTTTCTACATGGCTCACCTCATAAATAAGGATATTTCATCCAGGAACAAGAAGGTCATAACATCCCTGTACTCCTCCCTTATCAGACCCATTATCGAGTACAATGCCCCCTTTGGCATGTACCTTGCCAAGCACATGCAGCAGTTGGACAGAACACAGTGGTTCCTGACCAGGAAAATCCAGGGTATCAAACACCTATCCTATCCAGATAGACTAAAAGCCCTGCCCTCTACTCAGTCTCATACAGACTGCTCAGAGATGACCTGTGTCTGGCATACAATGCCATTTCCGACACATCCTTGATGGAGTTGCTGCATATCCATAAGACAAACTCCACTCACACAACCCACACAGAAGGCCTTAACCTGGTCTGTGACATCAATAGCACTTTATGTCCCAAAGTCTCCCCCATCTGTGGAATAGACTTGCTCTCCATGTTAATCAGAGTACCTCTCTAGCCATCTTTGAGAAGAACCTGGATGGGAAAAAGAAAATACACCCCTGGGATCCTACCTGTGTCCCTTGCTGGACAGAGGAAACAGGTGCTGACTTTGAAGAAGCATGGGTGAAATTCTTGGCTAGGTTTATAATGGCTTCTGGACCAATAGGTAAATGTCATCCTATGAACCTATTACTTTAGATGTTTGATGTATTTATTTCAGACTGTCCTGGAAAGCTGTCTTAAATTATTCTCTGTGAGTCTGAACTCTGTAGTTACGATATTGATTGAGTATTGTTTTGCTCCTTTATTAATCATTATTAAATATAGTTATACCTTGTAATTGATCTAGTCTGTATAGAACTAAGTAAGCTCTTAGAGTACATGCATATGTATTTGGTGACACTGTGTAGCCCACTCCAAAAGTCTTGGTCTTGTTCACACTTACCATTTGGATAATAGGCATATCACACAGTAGGATTCATCACCCTTTAGTAAGGGCCTTACAGAGGCTGATAAATAGCTGGATTGTGGCGGTCAGAACTACCTTTAAGTCTGTGCAGAAGGGGCCATAGCTAGTAAACCTGTGCCAGCCTTTCCCAGGACTGTGTGTGTGTGTGTGTGTGTGTGTGTGTGTGTGTGATTTATAAATAAAATCTCAAAGTGTGTGTGTCAGCTACTTCACAGGCTTATAGGTTCATAGGTAGGTACTAGGCTATCTACCCAAGGGCCTACATAAGCCTAGCCAACAAGCTTAACTGGCTTACGCCACCCAAGAAAGATATTTTCCTGTGCCACTGTTGAGCAGAGACACAGAAGTGATCCCCGGTGTGTATTTCCTATTTCCCATCCACTCATCAAGATTTTTCTTAAAGAGTGCTAATGAAGAACTTTGCTTAACATAGATGGGTAGCCTGTTCCAGAGTATGGGAAGTCTCTGGGACAGGAATCTATCCCTCCAGCATGTCCTGTTTATTGTGGTGATAAGGTTTAGGTCCCTAGAGTGTGTAGCTCGAAGGGATTGGGATTTTTTTAGGTGTAGCATGTCCAACAGCTCTGGGTTTGACATAGCTTTATATGTTAGGCAGAGATCATCTCGGAGTAGGTGATATGCTATGGAGTAAAGCTGGTGTTTTCTGAGATGGTCAGTGTAGGGCATTTGTTTAAGGCCAGTAATCCTCTTTTTGAGGTACTTTTGTGGCCTTTCCAGCTGCTGCAGATGTCTTGTGAGGTACATTCCAAAAGGGGCATTGTACTCTATAATGGGTCTAATGAGTGTCGAGTAGAGGGGAGCAATGACCTCTTTTTTCCTGAATGAGAACCCTTTTATGTTGAGGTGTGCCACGTAGAAGGACTTTCTGACTACTGTGATGATGTGACTATCAAAGGAGAGACTACTGTCCATCTGAGTCCCAAGGTCTCTTATCACACATTCGGTGTTAAGTAGATTGTGGCTTATGTGGTAGTTCATGGGTACAGAGTTTTTACCAAAGGGGATGACACAGTACTTTTTGGCATTGAGCTTGAGGCCATAGCTCTGACACCAGGCATCTGTCTCAGTGAGGCCCTTCTGTAGGATGTCCACATCATTTGGGGACTTGACTATGGCTCCTAGTTTGCAGTCATCTGTGAACTTCATTAGCCAGAGGCCTTCTGTGTTAGCCTCTACTTCAGAGAAGTAGATACCAAACAGGTCCCAGGACTGAACCCTGTGGTACACCACTTGTCAATGGTTTGAGGTCAGATTTGGAGTCTGCAACTTTTACAGTGTGGGTTCTGTCAGTGAGCCAGTTAGCAACCCATGTTGTGACGTAGGGATTTATACCTAGTTTAGTGAGTTTAGCTATAATTCCAGAATGGGGGATGGTGTCAAAAGCCTTGCCATGATCAAGATAGGCTGTGTGAACCACCTTACCCTCATCTATGGCTTTGCTGACTGCCTCAAAGTAGTTGATCAGGTTCAGGAGGCATGATCTGCCTTTCACAAACTCGAACTGGGTGGGATCCAGAGTTTGGAGGTTACCAATGTCTATGTTTATGAGTTCCATGATGATACGTTCCATGACCTTGCAGACCAGGCTCATCAGGCTAATAGGTCGATAGTTCCAGGGATCAGTGGTGGCTCCCCCTATGTGGAGGGAGATAACTGTTGCTGTGCACCATTCAGTGGGCACAAAGCCTGATGCAAGGCTATTACTGAACATGGTGCTTAGGTGGGGAGCCAGTTCGTTCTGACATTTGTGTAAAATGCAGCCTAGGATGTTGTCAGGTCCCATGGATGCTGTGTTTTTGGCTTTAGAGAGTGCAGCTTTTACCTGCGTAGTTGTGATTACAGGGACTCTGCATTCTTCCTGTATAGATATGGGCACTTTAGGGGGTGAGAGGAGGTAAAGTTAGCACTGAACCTATCTGCCAGGATGTTGTCAATATCAGTTGGTTCCATAATTTTCATGCCGTTGTGCTGTAACTCAGAGCAGATCTGGGTGTTGCCATTGAGAGTCTTGACATAGCTATAGAATGCTTTGTGGTTGTCCTTAGAATTAGTGGCGATTTTGTTTTCGTAGCTAGCTTTGGAGGATCTTATAAGGGATCTCAGCTTCTTACTGAGGCTGACCAGGGAGCTACTCCACTCATGGGATTTTACTCTCTTTTGCAACAGTTTCTTCCTTCTGTTGTACAGTTTGTTTATGGCAGGGGACCACCAGATTTACTTCCTTTTTTTGGAGGATAGCATCTTGGTTCTGTTTGGGATAGCACGATCCATGCACTTGTGTAAGTGCTTATAAAGTGCATTTGTGTAGGATTCAGCAGTTGTAACTGTATTGTCCATCTGCATGGGTGTCATGAAGTTCACCACTTCTGTCTTAAGAAGAAGGAAGTTGGCTTTGGAGAAATGTTTTACTGTGGTTTCCTTAATGGGGGGGGGGGGGGCGGGATGTGGATATCAAGGGTGATTAGCTTATGGTCAGATCTGACCAATGAGGAGTTGACTTCAGGTGTGGAACACCGGTCACTCATGTTGGTAATGACTAAGTCTAGGATATTGTTGTCCCTGGTGGTGATGTGGATAAGTTGATCCAGGGCATTGGAGTTTATGAATTCCAGAAAGCGTTGAGCTAAGGAGTTGGTACACGAGTAGTTTTCCCAGGTAATGGTGGGGTAGTTGAAGTCGCCCATTATTAGGGCGTTTGGTTGAACCCTAATATTTTCCAGTAAATCTAGAAAAGAGGAGTGGGAATCCTGGGGCATGGTGGAGGATCTGCAGCAAGCTACAATTTGGATTGCAGTTTTGCCCAAAGTTAGTTGCACTTGGATAACCTTGGATGCATTATGCTGAGCAACTAGCCTGGAGGTGTGGATATCCTTAATGAATATGGACACACCTCTGCCTTTGGTGTTTCGGTCCAGGTTACGTGGCCGAAAAGTGTGGCATGAGTTATAGCCTGGTAGTGCAGGGGTGCTCTTTGGAGCCTTGACCCAGGTCTCAGTCACTGCACAGATATTGATGTTCTCCATTTTAAGGAGTGCCTCGAGTGAGTGCATTTTGAAATTTAGACTTCTAGCATTGAGTAGCATTACCCTCAGTTTTTGCTTGCCTGTTCCTATTATGGTGGTGAGTTTGTCATTTGAACCTTGCCTAAAAAAGGCACTATAGGGGTGGCAAGAGCCTTAGCCAGTATCCAGAATCCCAGGGGCGACAGGTGCAGGTCATCTCTGGCAAAGCATCGTGGTCTGTCAACCATGTCATCCCAAGCAGACAGATACTAGATCCCCTTAGAATGACACCAGAAGCTTAGCCAATTGTTAAAGTCAATCATTTTGTCTTTGTAGTGCGGTATCATTCTGGGCGATGGCAGAATGCTAATCAGGGCTAGGGTCATACCTGCCTGGGCTACAAGATCGGAGAGCTCTTCCATGTCTCATTTCATTTAGTCCAGGGAGGTATGTCTCAGGTCATTCACACCAACATGGACAATGACAGAGTCATATTTGTACTTGTTGTGGAGTGACCTGAGTGAGTGGGTTATGTGGCAGATCCTGGCACCCGACAGGCAGCTGACAGTAACCTTCTCCTTGTATAGCCTGGTGAATGGGACATCAGTGTGCCTGACTATAGAGTCACATATGACTAGTGTGTTGGGTACTTTGTTTTGCCTTATTGGCTGTGGTTGAGTGGCACACTAAGTCTGTGGGCTATGTGTCATTTGGGTTGTGTTGGGGGATGGAGGTTGCTTGCGTTTCTGCTTTGGAGGTCTCTGTTGCTTAAACATATTATTATTGAGAGCCTCCGTGAATGTTTTTATGTTACTATGTGTGGATTTTGGTGGGGGACTTGCGGAGGGACAGGAAGCAGTGGTTGGACAGAGAGGGTCCATAGGTCCATAGGTTGGTATGAAGCTATCAGCCCTAGGGCCTATACAATCCTAGCTATAACAATTCCCTGTATATTTCTTCCCACAATATTTACTTCCCTAGACCCCTGTCTAGCAGGGCGACCAACATGATCCCCAGGGTGAATTTCCTATCTCCCATCCAGTCGTCAAGGTTCCTTTTGAAGAGGGCCAAGGAGGTGCTCTGCTTGACATGTATGGGCAGTCTATTCCAGAGTATGGGGAGTTTCTGGGTCAGGAACCTATCCCCCCAGCATGTTTTGTTCATTGTGATGACAAGGTTTAGATCCCTGGAGCATGTGACTCTGAGGGATTGGGATTTCTTTAAGTGGAGCATGTCCAACAGATCAGGGTTTGACAGGGCCCTGTATGTTAAGCAGAGATTGCCTCTGTGTAGACGATATGCCACAGAGTATAGCTGGATTTTTTTTAGATGGTCAGCATAGGGCATCTGCTTTAGGTCTGTGATTCTTTTAGTGAGGTATTTCTGCGGCCTTTCCAGCTGATGCAGATGTCTTGAGAGGTACATTCCAAATGGGTGTTGTACTCTATAATGGGACTAATGAGGGATGAGTGCAGTGGGACAATGACCTCCTTTTTTCTGGATGAAAAGTCCTTAGTGATGAGGTATGCCACATAGAAGGATTTCCTGACTGTTGTGGCGATGTGGTTATCGAAGGTGAGACCACTGTCTACCTATGTCCCTAAGTCTCTCATAACACTTTCAGTCTTTAGTGTACTGTCACCTATGTGGTAATTCATGGGTACATGTTTTTTCCCAAAGGGGATAACTATACATTTCTTGGCATTAAGCTTAAGCCCATGGCTCTGGCACCAAGCATCTGTTTCTGTAAGGCCCTTTTGTAGAATATCCACATCATTTGGGAATTCAATAATGGCTCCCAGTTTGCAGTCATCTGAGAACTTTGTTAGCCAATTCCTTAATGTTGGCCTGTACTTCAGTGAAGTAGATGCCATACAAGAGCGGTCCCAGGACTGAACCCTGAAGTACTCCACTTTTCACTTGTCTGGAGCTGGATTTGGAGTCGGCTACTTTTACAGTGTGGGTTCTGTCAGTAAGCCAGTTGGCAACCCATCGAGTGACGTAAGGATTTATGCCCAGCTTAGTAAGTTTATCTATGATTCCAGAGTGAGGGATGGTGTTGAAGGCCTTGGCAAGGTCCAGATAGGCTCTGTGAACTGCCTTACCCTCATCTACAGCTCTGGAGACTGATTCAAAGAAGTCAATCAAGTTCAGGAGATAACATTGGCCCTTCATGAACTCAAACTGGGTGGGGTCCAGTGTTTGGAGGTTGCCAATGTCTTTGTTTATAAGTTCCATGATAATGCTTTCCATGCCCTTGCATATCAGGCTCGTCAGATTGACAGGTAGTTCCCAGGATCCAAGGTGGATCTCCGCTTGTGGAGTGGGATAACAGTATCTGTGCACCACTCAGTGGGCATGAAGCCTGAGGTGAGGCTAAGATTAAACATGACACTTAGGTGAGGTGCCAGTTCATTTTGTTGTTCATGTAGTACACAGCCCGGGATGTCATCTGGTCCCATGGATGCTGTATTCCTAGCTTAGAGGGCAGTTTCAACCTGTGTGGCAGTGATTACCAGAATTTGGCAATCTTTTGGTATTGAGATGGGCCCTTTAGGGGGTGAGAGGGGGGTGAAGTTGGCACTAAATCGATCTGCCAGGATATTGGCAATATCCTTGGGATCAGTGTATTTAATGCCATTCGGCTGTAGCTCAGAGCATATCTGAGCATTGCCATTTCGATTCTTGACATAACTATAGAATGCCTTGTGGTTGTCTTTGGAATATTTGGCAATTTTATATTCGTAACTAGCTTTGGAGGATTTTATGAGGGATCTCAGCTTCTTACTGAGGATGGTAAGGGAGTTTCTTTGCATCCTGGGATTTTTCCTCTCTTCTGCAACAGTAGTCAAACTTTCAGCTCCCGTCTGCATGGGTGTCATGAAATTTGTCACTTCAGACTTGAGTAGCATGAAGTTGGCTTTGGAGAAGTTTTTTATGGCAATTTCCTTACTGGAGGGTGGGGTGGGATGTGGATGTCAAGAGTGATTTGCTTATGGTCAGACCTGACCAATGAGGGGGTGACCACTGGTGTGGAGCATCTATCTCCCATGCTGGTAATGACCAGGTCTAGGATATTGGAGCCCCTGGTGGGACAATAGATTAGTTGATCCAGGGCATTGGAATTTATGAATTCCAAGAACCATTGGGAAAAGGTGTTGGTATCCAAGTAATTTTACCAGTTAATGGCAGGGTAGTTGAAATCACCCAGTATTAGGGTGTCTGGTTGTATCTTAATATTTTTCAGTATGTTTAGAAAGGTGTAGTGAGAATCTTGAGGCATGTTGGGGGATCTGTAGCAAGCTACAATTTGAATTGCAGTCTTATCTAGTGTTAGCTGCACCTGGAGAATTTCAGATGCATTGTGTTGGGCAACTAGCCTGAAGGTGTGAATATCCTTGGTGAATATCAACACTTCTCCACCTGTAGTGTTTCAGTCTTGGTTTGGTGGTCGAAAAGTGTGGTAAGAGTTGTAGCCTGGTATTGCAGGGGTGTTCTCTGGAACCTTGAACCAGGTCTCAGTTACTGTACAGATATCGATGTTCTCCATTTTTAGGAGTGCCACGAGAAAGTGCATTTTGAGGTTTAGACTTTTAGCATTGAGTAGCATTACCTTCAGATTTTGCATGCTTGTATCTGTTACGGTGGTGGTTTTGTCCTTTGAACTGTGCCTAAAAAATGGACTATAGGGTTGGCAAGAGCCTTAGCCAATAACCTGAATCCCAGGGCCGACAGGTGCAGACCATCTCTGGCAAAGCATCGTGGTCTGTCGATCATGTCATCCCAGGCAGACAGATACTGGATCCCCTTTGAATGACACGAGAAGCGTAGCCAATTGTTGAAGTCAATCATTTTGTCCTTATACTGTGATATCATTCTGGGTGAAGGCAAGATGCTATTCAGGGCTAGAGTCATACCTGCCTGGGCCACATGATACGAGAGCTCTTCCATGTCTCTTTTCATGTAGTCCAGGAAAGTACATCTCAAGTCATTCACTCCAACATGGACAATGACAGAGTCATATTTGTACTTGTTGTGGAGTGACTTGAGTGCATGCATTATGTGGTGGATCCTGGCACCTGACAGGCAGCTGACTGTAATTTTCTCCTTGTTCAGCCTAGTGAGTGGGACATCAGTGTGCCTGACTATAGAGTCACCTATGACTAAAGTATTGGGTACATTGTCTAGCCTTAGGGGCTGTTGTTGGGTGGCACACTGGTGTTGTGAGCTATGTGTCACTTTAGTTGTGACTGGTGTATGTTTGCATTTCAGCTTCGGAGGTCCTTGTTGCTTGGACAGGTTAATTTTAAGGGCCTTTCGCAAATGTGGGTTTAGTGTTGCTATGTGTGGGTGTTGATGGTGTGGGTTTTGAAGGGCTATGTGTTGCTTGAGGTGTAGTGCAGGTGATGGAGGTTCTAGCTTTACCGCTCTGCTGAGATGTTAACCATGTAGCTGTGCTAGTGAGGAATCTTATTGGGGATCTGGAGAGAGAGGGTGAAACCAGACCCAGACTGACTATGATCTCTGTTTGCTCTGGAGGGTACTTATTTATTTATTTATTTATTACATTTGATTACCAGATAGTGTTTGACTGGGCATGTAGCCCATTTTCAGTGGAGACCCGGGGATAAAAGCTCCAGCATTAAGTTACATAGATACATAATATTAAGGTTTGTGATATTGAACATAATCACCAAGTCATACTATCATTGTCAGCATACAAGAACTGAATATAACCTATTACAAAATAATACATGAGACCATATTGAAAACTTATTACATATAATACTGTTGCAGAGGAGGCAGTATCAAAAGTAGAAAAACATTAGGCTCATGGATTCTGGGAACTTGATTACAGAGTGGTGAGTCTTGTACATAAAGTGTGTGGCCTTAATTGAAGAGTAAAAATAGTCATAGAGAGGAGAAGAAAGAAAAAGACATTGTAGTAGTGCTTTTAGAAGTTAGTTGAGCAGTAAATCATGTGAAACATGCATGGAGAGAGGGGGAATATAATGAGATCAGGATTTAGCCTGGTGAGCAGCAGGCACATAGCCAGTTGTCTATGAGGTGATCCTTTAACTTAATTTTGAAGGAAGGATGACCGGGAATGATTTGAATGTCTAGAGGGAGAGTATTCCAGAGCTTAGCTACTTTGTTAGAGTATAGAGAGTCACCATGGTGGTTGTGGGATTGAGTGATTTTGAGAAATGGCTTATCTGAATACCTAAGGGACCTGCTAGTAACCTGTGGTTGGACTAGTGTTGATATGGCTGGGCAGTTTTTGGGGAGGTGGATGATATTATGGGTGAAGGTAAGTTGATTGAGGGTTAGTAGTTTGAGGAGTTCTAGTCATGTGAGTTGTTGAAGAGCTTTACAATGATGGTCTTGTGGGGGTGATTGGTGGCAACCTTTGCTATTTTGTTATAGCAGGACTCAAGATTATGGATGTCAGAGTGGGATAGCTTGGTGAATGTGTGTGAGCCATAAAGAAGGGTGGACAGACGTTGTGCTCTATCATTGGCTAATCTGGATTGGGGTGTTAGGTAGGGTTTGGCCCTATATAGCAAACCAAGTTTTGCGTGGACTTTTTTAATAGTTTGGGAGATGTGACTATCAAATGTTTGCCTGTTATCAGTTGTCATACCTAGCAGTTTAGCCTGATTGCTGGGCTCAATTATGGTACCATTGATTGATTTGGTTGATGTAATGCATAGGGGTGGGCTGTTATCTTTGGTGGGCTTGTAGGAGAAGATTATTAGCTTGGCTTTGTTAGGGTTAAGGATGAGCTGGTGCTCTGATAGGTAAGTTTCAATTTCTTGGAATGATTTTTGCATATTAGATTGTAGTTCAGGTGGGGAACGGTCAGAGCAGATAAGGAATGTGTCCTCTGCATATTGTATGATGGATGCATGTTGGGTTGCTGAATTTAGATTCTTGGTAAAACTGGTGAAAAGTAGGGGGCCAAGTATGGATCCCTGGAGTACACCGGTGGATACATGGCAGCAGTGGGGAGACAGTGTTATCCCATTTACTGGCCTGTTGATGGTTTGACAGATAACTGTGAAACCATGTTAGGGGATGCTGAGTTAAGACTATGTAAAGACAGTTTATTAAGTAGTAGTTGGTGGGAAATAGTGTCAGAAGCTTTTTACATATCCTTGTACTGTACTGTGTGTGTACTTGTCATCCTCCCATTGTGTACATCCCTCACTGGTGTTAGTGGTGAGGATTGCAGCTCCTTGATTACTGGACCAGTGCAGGGGTGGCACAGTGACAGCGCATACTGGTGGATACTGCTGGCATATCACATCATGTACCATCATTGAGCCCTCTCAGTCTACCAATGTCATGCAGGATTATTTCACAGATTGTCCAGGTCACCCTGGCCCTTCCTGACATACTCTGGTTAGGTCAGTGTGTACTCCATACCTGTATCTGATTGCCTGACACCTATGACTAGCATACCTGGTGAGCCCCTGCACCAGGACAGCAGGTTATAGGTAGTAGTAGTGGGGAGATGCTGGCTAAGGACCCTTATCTAGCAGACAGCAGTCACCGTCAGGAAGTAGTACCGCATCTGGCCTTGGGCAAGGTGGTGCCAGTGACACTCCTGGAAAGACCAGTTCCCATGTCCATGGCCAGAGATGGTGAGCTGTACATCCTGCCATATATGGTCTGTGGCTGTCCAGCATGCTTTCATGTAAGGCTAGCACATGGCTTGACTGTGTGCATACAAACACTCACACATTACTATCACATTCAGGTCACCACCACACACCCACTGCTCCACTCCATGGCCAAGCTGAACACCAGCCCTCCAGACACACACACATGATGTCAACTGTATGGCACAGCCTAGGCCTTTGGCAACCCCACACCACACCCTGTCCATGTGATGATGCCTGTGCCATATCCTTGTTATCTATATCATCAATGCAGGGATATGCGAATATGTGTTTGATGCACAGGATGAATATAGTACAGGTAATGGCAGTGTGTAGTGTAGTACTGTTATACCATGTAAGGTGCTGTCTGCTGCCAGTTGTCATGGGTACACATCGAAGCGTATGTACCTTTGTGCCATAATGCTTTATTGCTGTTAGTACTGTTGACTGATTGTTGTCTCACAGACCTTAGTCTGTTTCTGTTCCAGGTGTCTGTGTGTGTGTATGTCCTGGGGAGCTGCTGCCATTACCAAAGCTGAGTATGGAGGAATGGAAACACAGAGACCTTTTCATCGCCAAGGTATAACTGTATATGTGCATGTTTACCTAGGTGCATATGCATGCAACAGTGTGTGAGGGACAATGGGGGCAGACAGCGTAACCTTGCATGCATACCCTTGACACAGCCAGCTAGCCTTCATACATGTCACCTGCGTGTTCAACAGGATCACAGGTTCATAGATTCAGAAGAGGTTATTAGAGTAGTGGCCCCCGGTCCCCTACAAGCCTAGCCATTACTTTATCCCCAACAGAATTATTGATCAGCACCTGTTGCCCCTGACATTGCTGGACACAGGTTGAACCCCAGGGACAGATTTTGTTTTTCCCTTCCAATCAACCTTGATGCAGTTGATGAGGGTATGCATGGTAGTGTGTTTGACACATATGGGGAGTGTATTCCTGACACAGGACAGCCTTTGGGAGCTAAACCTGACTCTCCAGCACGTGTTTTTGCTGTTTCATATGCAATGCAGGCCTCTTGTGCCAGTAATATGCACAGAGCTATATTCTCATATATGGGGCAGCCTGTTGAAGGGCTGAGCACAACATTGCCATCTAGGCATGCCACAGACAACTGTGGATAACCTGACTGATAACCAGTGGGGCAGTACTGATTACAGCCTGTCTGCATGTTACAGGTATTGAGGGCCATGGCTGACCTATGTGGGTGTTAACATAGCCTTTACAGCTTCTGCGGATGTCTGCATAGGTGCATTGCAGACCGGCTATGCTGCTAATGTACTGTTGTACTGACTGAGGACTATTCAGAGATATTGGCCACCATTTGTCTGGATGCAGTCCCTTTACCTATGTGGTGAACCACATACAAGCATTTTATGACCACTGCCACTACTTGCTGCCAGAATGCAACATTGTTGGCATCCTGACTACCCAGGTCTGTCATCACAGTCTGTGTGTTTATGGGGTTGGTGCTGATGTGGGGAATAATTAGGCCATGTCCTTGTTGTATGGTATGCTAACACTGTTATCTGCATTCAGTATGAGGCCAGGACCTTGGCATCATTCCATACCCCCCACTGTATGGCCTATTGCAGTGTGTTAACAGCAGTTTGTGGCGCAGTGTCAGACTGCTTAATACTTACAGTTAACACAGCCTTGGGAAGCACCTACATATGTGGGTGGTGCCAATTAACATTCATGCATATATACATGTAGATCATTGGGGCCAGCAGGTAGGCACAGGGCCTTCACATGTCTACATATTGCACACACACATTTTGTGTTTGCCACCTTATCAAATGTGGACTGTGAACACATCTTGTAGTAACGTGACAGTTGGCAGGATGTACCATACCCACAGCAAGTGCAACACACAGAACTTCCTTTGGTATGCTACTATGACACCTTCTTTGTGTGATATTACCTTATGATATTTGTCATAACATTATGGTGCTTCTGATGTGCAATAACTGCTCTATGCGATTAGTACACAACTTTATGAAATGTTTGTTGTCCTACACTCTCTGGACCACTGTATTGTTTCAGTTGTCATCACAGGTCACACCTTGCAAACATGAACTGCAACCTGCAGGGTGGTATAAATGGTGGCCATACCTCTGACGTCTACATATGTCTGCAGAATGTCCTGATGTTTGCCACATATTTTGTTTCCATTTGTCATAACATTGTGGTTTTCTGGCAAATTGTTGGAAAAGCATTGTTTGCCAGAGATGGCCTTGACCTGTCACCCTGGGGTTCTGGATCTTGGCCAAAGCTCTTGCCTCCCCCATCATGCCTTTTTTAGGCCATGTCCCAAAGACACATCTTCCAACATAAAAGATTGGTCAAAAAGCAAATTGAAGGTCATGCTGTTCAATGCTAGGAGCCTTAATCTGAAAATGCACTCATTTGAGGCTCTCCTCACACTGGAAGATGCCAATGTCTGTGCAGTCATGAAAACTTGGTTCAGGGTTGCAAAGAGCACCTCTGCCTTACCAGGCTAAACAACATTCCCCACTTTCTGACCCCAAAATGAGTTCAGAAAGACTAAGGGTGGTGGAGTCTCTATCTTCATTAAGGACAGACACACCTCCAAACTGGTTTACCAACATGATGCACTGGAATTACTCCAGGCATAACTGACAGTTGGCAAAACACACATCCAAGTTATAGCCAGCTATAGACCCCCCCTACATGTCTCAGGACACCCACACCTCCTACCTGAACCTACTTGACTCCATCAAGGTACCCCCTAACACCCTGATCCTTGGTGACTCCAACTACCCCACTATAGACTGGGTGAACTATTCCTGTATTAATGTATACACCCAATGATTCCTTGACTTCATCAATTCTAATTCACTAGATCAGCTGGTTGTGTCCCCCACAAGGAGAAATAACATACTGGTCTTGGTTCAAACCAACATGGGCGACCCCTGCACCACTCCCATAGTATATACTTCCCTGGTGAGATCAGATCATCGGTCTGTCTCATTTGAAGTTTCTGTCCCACTCAACCACTCCCCGGCTGTAACTAGACTAAAAAACTTCTCAAAAGCTGACTACAACCTTCTAAGGGAGGATATCAGCAGCTTCACACCAACTATGCTGAACAGTTTGCCAGTGTAGTATACAAGCACCTGTACAAATACCCAACAGAAGTAAAATCTGCTCTTCAAGGAAACAGAAACCTGTCTGGTGGACATCCTCTATCAACTGGCTGTACAGCAAAAGGAAGAAACTGCTGTCCAAGGGTAAAAAGGAACAAATTCCAAATCAGAATAACTCCCTCCTCTGCCTCAACAAGCAAATTAGATCACTAGTGAAAACCTCCAAAGCCAATTATAGTTAAAACTAGCCTCCAAAACAAAGGGAAACCACAAGTCCTTCTTCAGTTATGTTAGGAACCTCCATGGCAAAGCCCAAGTTTGTTCTGAATTAATACTTAATGGCATCACCTACACTGATCCTGCTGACTTAGCTAACCTGCTGGCTGATAGGTTCAACAGAAACTTCACTCCCTTATCGCCCCCTAAAGGCCCAGTCGACATCCGCAAAACTTGTCCCACACCTTGCATCTCAGCAGATCAAGTGTTAAAGGCCCTATCCAAGCAAAGAACACAGTTTCCATGGGACCTGATAGTATCCCAGGCTGTATTCTGCACCATCACCAACAAGAACTAGCTTTGCCATTGATCACCCTATTCAACCACAGCCTAACTAGAGGCTTCAAACCAACAGAGTGGAGAACTGCCATTGTCATCCCTTTGCACAAAGGTGGTGCCACTACTGACCCGGAAACTATTGCCCCATCAGCTGATCTGTAAAGCCATGGAGCGTATTATTATGGATCTCATAAACGAGGACATAGGCAATCTCCAATACTTGACCCCACCCAATTTGGAATTGTCAGGGGCAGATGTTGCCTATTGAACCTAGTTGACTTCTTTGAGCTTGTCACCAAGGCCCTGGATGAGGGGTCAGTACTTACAGCTTACCTTGAATTGGCCAAGGCCTTTGACACAATCCCCCACTCGGGCATCATCGAAAAGCTAACACAACTTGGTGTTAATCCCTATCTAGTCAGATGGGTGGCCAGCTGGCTCACAGATAGGACCCACAAGGTCAGAATAGGTGCTGCCACCTCCAACAGCAGACCTGTCGCTAGTGGTATTTCCCAGGGATCTGTCCTGGGATCCCTACTGTTTGGCATATACTTCTCAGAAGTCCAGGCAAATACAAAGGGCCTGTGGCTGACTAAGTTTTTGTATGAATGTAAGTTGGGTGCTGTAATTGATTCCCCAATTGATGTTAACATACTGCAAGTGGGTCTCACAGCTACAAATGACTGGTGCCAAAGTCATAGCCTTAAGGTAAATGCAATAAAATGTATTATAACATTCAGCAAAAACATAGTCCTTACTGATTACCACATCAACGGCAACACCCTAAGCACTCAACCTGTGGTAAGAGACCTGGGTACTCAGGTTGACAACAATCTCACATTCGACCATCACATGGCAGTAGTGGTCAGAAAAGCCTTTTACTTGGTTCATCTCATAAGTAAAGGAATTGCATCCAGAAAAAAAGGAGGTTATTACCTCTCTGTACTCCTCCCTTATTAGACCTATAATTGAGTATAATGCTCCATTTGGTATGTACCTCTCCAAACACCTGCACCACCTGGAAAGGTCACAGAAATACCTCACAAAGAGAATTCATGGCCTCGAACACCTATCCTATGCAGACAGGCTTAAATCACTATCACTCTACTCAGTATCATACAGATTGCTCAGAGGTGATCTGTGTCTCACCTACAAGGCAATGTCAGACCCTGCTCTACTGGAGATGCTCCATATCCGTAAGTCTAACTCCTTGTGCATTACCCGCTTGATAGGCCTAAATCTAATATGTGACATCAACAAAACCTGCTGGAGAGACAGGTTTGTCTCCCAGAGGCTTTGCCGTCTTTGGAATAGACTTCCCATACATGTCAAACAGAGTACCTCACTGACCCTCTTGAAATGCAACCTTGGTGAATTAGATGGGAAACCATAAATTTGTCCCAGGGGTTCCACCTTTCATCCATCACTGACAGGGATGACAGGTGCTGACTGAGGTTTCTCTTTTTTTGTTTTTTTTTTTTTGTTTTTTGGGATAAACTTTTGGCTAGGCTTGTAAGAGCCCCAGGGCCATTAACCTAGTAATCTCCTATGATCCTATGACAGACTAACATTGCAGATTAATGACAGATATTATCATGTCACAAGTGCATTCAAATGTACAACCTGTTCTGGAATCTACTTTCCGTGCATGTCACAGAAATATGCAAAGCTTGCACTCAATGTTTGGCCTTTGCCCCACTATTCCATATGGCTTTAACCATATGTCTGTCTGTGAGAGTCTGAGAGGTATGCTGGTGGCCATAACACAGTTAGACTGCTGCAAGGGAATATATATTCAACCACACAAACACACACACTCATGACCTGCTCTTGTTGACAGTAGAACCTCTACCTGCCTAGTTTTACATACAATACTGCTATATACATAACACAAGCACCTAAGGTTGGTGACAATTGTAGGGTCTGTTAGGATTGCCAGTGGAGGGGGGGGGCTTCACAGGCCCTTAACATGGCAGAGCCATCACAAACACACACACACTCACACACACACACACACACACACACACACACACACACACACACACACACACACACACACACACACACACACAGCTGGCTGGGGATATGGATTGAAATGCACATGCACACAGAGTTGACACTTCTACAATTAGAACACCCAGCTATCTTGTTATGTACAATACAGACTGACATGACTATTGCATGCACCACAGTGCCTTTGTGTTAGAAAATGTGTAACTGTGTTTATATAATGGATGACATCTGTATGGGCCCTGACTAGGTTGGCAATGGTGGAGTTAACAGGGTGGAACAGCCACACAAAATGGTATAACCATCACATACACAAGGGCAAGACAGCCACAGTGGATATGCATACAGAAACACATACACTCACACAGTTGGCAATAGACAGATTAGAACACCTACCTATCTACTTGCATGTAAAATAGTGGTGCGTACATATTGCATGTACCACGGAGATTATATGCTAGGGACATATCTGACAACCTCTTACACCAATTAATCTTGGGAATGCCTTCATGAATGGTGGGATACATCTCACAAAATAGGGACTGTTTTCACATATTGCTCTCACAAACCTAGACAAGTGATAGTGTAATGGATCTTGCATCAGCATGACATTTCAGACGGGTATGACATCTGAAGCCACATGTCTGTCAGTACAGCAACTGTCACATATTTGCAAATGATTTGTCATAATCCTCCATTGTTATGAAGCACGAACCACATACATTCTGCAAACATCTGGACATTCTGTATACATCTGTACAGATGTCTGGTATGGCCTGTAGAGTTTGACATGGTGCATCTAAGGTCGATGACAACAGCAGGCTTTTTAACGTAATGCCATGGGGAGGGGGTCAACAAGCCTTAAAATGGTATAACCAATGCACACAACAGCCACAGGGGATATGCTTCACACACAAACACATATTCAGTAGTACAGTTGGCTCTATTGAGATTTAAAGCCCCTACCTACCTAGTTGTATGCACTATATGCATAGGCAGTGTCCAACAGTGGATCTAAGGTGAATGATATGAACAGGGCCTGGAAAGTAATGCAATGGGGAGGTCACTAGGGTGGAATAGGTCTCAAAATGGTATCACACACACACACACACACACACACACACACACACACACACACACACACACACACACACACACACACACACATGGCAGGTGAGGTGAGATTACAACCCCTACCTTACTACTATTACACAATGGACGTCACCTTCGTACTGGCATGCGCTGGTGGTTACAGTTGGTGTGCAAATGTCTGCATAAGGACATCACTCTATCTCTTTCAGGGTGTCTCTGTCTCTATATACCTCTCTGTCTGTCTGTCTCTCTCTCATTGTCCATCTCTGTCTGTCTCTCCCTCCCCCTGTCTTTGCCTGTCTATAATTGTATATATGTCTAGTACACTCAACAGATGCAGATATATAACATAGCTGCCATCTCCAGATATCTGCGGGTAATCCTGTCTGATGGGGGTGGGGAGACACAGTTAAGGTGTACATAGCTGTGTGTGTGTGTGAAGACATATCCGGACAACAGAGTTGTATAGTCAGATGTGGGTTTATACATGGTCTGTAATTCTCGAAGTGTAGGAGCATGCCCAGTAAGTTTGACTCAATTCCAGCAGTAACTGTAATCCAGTCCAGGATTTTGTGTGCTAAAGCTGATTGGCTGATGAACCTTTGTAAACAGTTGAGCACCTCAGTGATATACTGTGTGAGGAATCTCCTGGCTGTGTACTATCCTTATTAACTGAGTCATATCCTGGTGTGGGTACAGAGTGCATTGGACTGAGCAGAGTTTTCCATAGTATGTGTGGAGAATTCTACACAGCATTGTGATTTCCTGGTATGTGAGTGGCAGATCAGTATAGAGTAATGTGAGGGAGCAGTGACATACATCTGTTTACTGACCCCATACACTGCATGGAACTATGTTACAGCAGAAATTGTTCTAGTGTGCACATTCTATGTTTGTCTGGCCAATGGTTTTCCTTCCCCTTATATGTGTGTCTTTGTCCTTCTGTAGTGCAGTCATGGACTTAGTCCACAGTTGCTGCTGTTATGTATTTGTAGTTATGGTGTGAGTGGGGTAGACAATGTAACATCACACACAGGGTTACAGACCTCACACCTCTGACTGTACCTGTTTAGCAGGTTGTCCATCATTGTCCCCATACATCTGCTGTGGTCCTCAGATGGTTTGTGTTGCACTGTTATTGTAAGGTTACAGGTTGGCCATAGCACTCAGAGTCTTACAGACAGACATCTGGACAGGCCCATATATAACAGTCAGACACAGGCCAAGATATGGGGGAAAAGGTTCTTTATATTTCTCTTCCAAACGTACACAGTTGGTAGAATGGTTTTATATTAGCTTGCATTTACTTATGGGTATGAAGTCTGCATCTCAACTGTCTGTCATTCCTGTTTTCACATCAACCTTTATTGGTTTGCCAATAGTTTTTCAGGCAATGTTATGACAAGCAAAACAGATATATGTGGCATACATGTGTACATTCAGTGACATCCTGTCATTCCGCAGGTATGGATGGTGCCCACTGACTTGTTGTCAATACTGACACATTGACATGGCATCTTTTATATCCTGGCACTCGACTGACTTATCACAACCTGCTGTTGTAGTAGGCACTGTGTAGGTTTCTCAAACCTGTGTACTGCCCATATGTGTGGCCCCCTGTTCCGCCATTGTCCAGCTTTCCTGCAGTAACAAATATTGAGTTCTGGCCAGTGTGTACAGCTCCTGCCATTGACCCCGACAACTGCAGTACCATATTTAGACTACTAAGCCACAACAGCCACCAATAAGTGGTGTCTACTTGCTGAAACTATTAACCACAAACATACGTAGCACATTGACCCCTGCATATTGCAGAAATGGAACAAGTTATCAAGTTGATTGTGACAGCCCTGGCAAGGTGAGGCCTGCTGCTATCATCTTACAGACATAAATGTTACTGCAGTTCTATGTGAACACAGGTGTGTGGAGGAGGGGGGCATACCTTTCAAGTGTACACATCTTCACAGACTGTGCAGATGTTTAGCTCATAATTTGGGCCCATTTTTCATAAAATTGTGGTTGTGTGGCAAATAATGGTGAATCCACTACAGACTGAAGTGAGAAAGTAATGACAAACATTTGAGTTTCAGCCTTCTTGACCTTCAGATAATTCATGCTACTGCAACAGCTGTTATTCTATCAACTTTCTATGTTTGTAAGTGCAATATTTATGACTTGTCCCTGTTTCTGGGCCTTTGCACCACATTTCTTAATAGCTCTGTACAGCTTTCCTGCTGTTGGAAGTTTGCACCTATGTATGGGACTCCAACATTGACATCCATGCATTTGTCCTTTGACCCCACTGTTTGTAAGTCCCTCACATAGTGCAGTAGATTTGCTGGCTTAAGGCCTACTGCATATTGTGGGTCAGCCAGTATTTGGGTGACAGCTCCTGTTGTCCCACATAGCTGTCCATTGTTTGCTGCTATCCTGATAGCCCACACCATTCCCAGGTATACATCCAGCAATACCATATATATGCTACCACAGTCTACTATCACATTCATTTATTGTTAATAAGAGTGACTTACCTTGTGTCAGCAGCAGTTGAGAGGACAGTGCTTCAGGCTGACTCTGTCGGATGCAGACAGTATGCTGCCTATGCTTGGTAAGGTATAGGTAATGTGATGTGGCTGGAATCCATTTTACTGTGTGTGTGAGTCAGAGTGAGGTGTCAGTCCCTGGGCCCCTGGGGTGTAAGTGTATGTGCTATGAGTTGTCTCTTTGCCAAGATCAGGGCATACTGGGCATCCCTACATCTGCCTACAGGGACAGGCTGAGAGGGTTCCTCTTCTGAGTCCCACTGTGCCTGTGGGAACCTTGGCAATGGTGGGGGGTTGTGTCCCCCTTCCCTGTGATGTTCCTGCCACAGCTGTTTAAGCAGGATCATATTGTGTAGCATGGCAGATACTATGAACACATGTGCACATGTGGCTGAAGAGTACTGCAGGGCTCCACCAGATATGTCAAGGCAGCAGAACCGTGACTTGAGCATCCAAACACACACTCTACAATGATCCTAGTTTGTGCGTGTGCCTCATTATGGCATTCTTCATTGGTTCTGTGTACATTTTTGATGGGTGTCATCATCCACGGCTCCTGTGCATAACCAGCATACCCCACTAGATGGCCGTATGGGATGTCACTCCTGGCAAATGCCTGGTACAGCTTTGAGGTTTGCCATATATGGGAGTCATGATAACTCCCAGGGCTGCCAGCACACACATTGATGATAATGCCCTGGGTATTACACATGACCTGGCAGTTGCTGGAGTGATAGCCCTTGTGATTGACATGGACTCTACCCTCTTCACCGGGTGGTGCTTTGATGTGCACATGAGTGCAGTCTATGGCACCCAGTACCTCTGGGTAGTATGCTACATGGTGGAAGAGACACATATTGGTAGTCCTCTCCTCAAGGGTGTTGGGTAAATAAATGTGCTCACTGGCATGTGTTTGCATGGCATTCAGGAACTGGTGGAGTACACTGGATGCGGATGCCTGGGAGATCCCCATGATGTCCCCAGTAGGTGCTTGGAAAGTACCTGTAGCTAGTATTCTTAAGGCTACACATACCTTTGTTTCCACAGGGATGGGTTCCCCTCTGTTGGCTCTGGGTCTGAGGTGAGGGTGGCAGACCTTGGTGAGTTGCTGTAGTGTGTCCCTGTCTCCTCTTTAGTGTTCTACTATCTCCAGCTCATGTAGCCCCTGAGAGGTTACCCTGGGTCTGAACACTCTTCTGCTCCTCAGTCTGGGGTGGTTGTCAGCATCATCCTCATCACCATCCTCAGTCTGTAGCATGTAGAGATGTAGCAAAGCAGCAGCAGCCTCAATCATTTTGTCAGTTAAAATTCCCAAGTGTGTACTCCAATTGTGCAGAGTATGTGGGAAAATCAGATTGAAGGTTGTCTGCATACTTTATACTGGTGTGCTGCAAATACAGCCTGTGTAAATTGGCTGACTATGATATATTCCACCTGCCAGCTACATTATTGAGGGGTTTGAATGGCCCACTGTGAGTGGCAGAGGGCTTATTAGTCATTTATAGTTGATTGCCTTTTCTCAGCTTTTTGCTTTAATTTTTTTTTCTCCAGTTCTAAGCCCCGCAGCACTCCGCATGAACCTGTGGTGCTAGTGTAAAGATGCTGAGCAGAAAGGGTCCTCTCCTCTGCACGAACACTCTCAGCTTTTTTTTAACCAGCTAAGCACAGCTTAGCAGCCTCAGATACTCACCCCTGCTTAGCTGAGTGCAAATGTAGCCGCTGATCTCCAATGTGCTTACATAAACCCTGACACATATCCTTTTGATGTCAGCTGCTTCTTCTGCCTACACTACCATGTTGTAGCCCCTACACGATTAGGTACCTGCGGACACAGTGGCCCATTTTGCTATTCAGTAAACAGCTCTTTTACATACACCTAATTGCATATATCCTAGTTACTGCACTATAATAGAGCCTATGTCCTGAGCAACCACTAAAACCTGCCATTGTATGACTCTGCCTACTAGCCAATATAATGGGGAACTTCAATATAGCTTTATATCTCATATTTTGCTATTTTTATTTTAATTTTCCAATCTATTATGTTTGTGCGTTGCTGTGCAATGCTTAAACCTGTCATATGTGTTAAAAAAAAAAAAACTTTGATTTCTCATTAATTACATCGGTTTTAATTGCCAATGGCCACTGCTTTGGCCATTGGCATGCCTACTGCACCTAATACATGCTTTTACTTAAGTTGTCACAGCCCCTTTTTTATTTTTGCATTCCGGTACACGGTTACTAACCACATACATTTCTCCTGCAGACACGGCTCCTACACAGATGCCTGTCTGCTTCCTGGATCACAAATTCACCTTATTTGCATGGTTTTCACCAGCAAATGAGATGATATGCATTATGTGGTCACCTCCTTGTCAGAACAATGCTGGGAGGCTTGTGCATGCCCCAAGCCTTGTTTCCTGGATCGCCTGGCCTCCTGATTCCATGTCAGAGCTTTAACACTATACCTACACAGAGAATAACTCTGTGTGGGCTTTATTGAATTAGCCCATTATTTTTTTTCCATTTCTATATAATCTAGACATGAGACTAGTAAGTCCTGTAGTGTTGGCGGTATTGTGAGGATCCAAGTGACAGTCAGTGGGCTACACTGCCCCTAGAAGGTCCTTAATTTCCCTCAGAATACTGACTCTGGGAGACATAATTGTGCTTAGATAATGGCTATATATTTAATAGGTTTCTGTTTTTTTTACTATATTTTTGTGTAAAATAGTTCCTTTGTCTCATGTTTTAAACTTCCTGTAGCATATGTAATTGTTGCTGGAGGAAGTATTTTAGAGTGAAAATGTGCAACTATTCAATGTACAGACACACACACACACACACACACACACACACACACACACACACACACACACACACACACACACACACACAGACACACAGACACACACACACACACACACACACACACACACACACACACACGCACACACGCACACACACGTGCACACACACACACACACACACACACACACACACACACACACACACACACACACACAGCAATTTAAGTACTTTTCTCAATACACTTCTGATGTCTTATTGTGATAAAATGTGAAATGAATGAAAACATCCATACAATACAAGCTAGTACAAGCCCCCTCTGTGCCTCTCAACCCTTCCTAATTTAGCTCTGTCCCTTGAAACTATATGATTTTCTGGTAAATCACTGAAGAATATCGTCAATGAAGTCCGACATCATACTTCTTATTGTTCAGAAGATGCATGTTGATGGGAAACTTCTTACTCTTTCTTTGTTTATTGAGATATTATGGTTGCATTTCCAAAATGTCTCTGATTTTAAGTTTTTCCTCCTCATACTGTTGATGTGGCTATACTTGCTCTCTCTCTCTCTCTCTCTCAGTCACGTTGCTTCTCTCTCTCTCCTTTGTCTGTCTCTCTCTGTTTCTATTTCTCTCTCACACACATACATTGCCTTTTTTTTTCCTTATGTATTTATTTATTTACATGTTACTCCTGATAAACAGAAAAGCCACATTTTAGTAAGCATAAAAATGGTGAACGTTTGCCTTTTTGCGTTCCATGCGTCACAGCATCTTAATATGATGCCTTAAAGCAGTGGGCTTTTTTTTTCACTAGGTGGTATCTGTACATTAATATCCTGTAGGAAAACCCTTGTCTTCTGTTAGGGTGTCAATGTACATTTCACCCATTATCTAAGATTTTTTTTTAAGATATGGGAGTAGGGCCGGCTTAATCTTTCTCTAACATCTCTGGTTGCTCTTTACTCCAACTTTAACTTTGACATGCAGAACAAATAAAGGCTGCATACATGATGCATATTCAAGATTACTTTTCCAGATCTCTATAGTATTTTAAATGTGCATCTTTGTTTCTTCTCCTAAACATTCTCACAAACGCCTAATGTTTTTTTCCGATTTAATATGTTCATTCGAGGGTGGCCATGGTGGGGCAGAAGTTAACATTGCTGCCTCACAGCAAGAGGCTCTCTAGTTCAATCCTCAGCTAGGGTGCCTTCTGTACGGAGTCTGCATGTCCTCCCTGTGGTCGTGTGGGTTTCCTCCCACATCCCAAAGACATGCTGTAGGTGGATTGGACACTCTAAATTGGACCTAGGTGTGAGTGCGTGCATGTGTGTGCCTTCTGTGGAAGGTTGGGTGCAGGGCTGGCAACTTGACAATGTAAAACTCCACTGCCAATCATGAGCAGACAGGTGATTTGCTGTAGTGACCTCTAACTGCAAAAAGCTGAAAGAAGATGAATATGTGCATTCGAGCAAGTGGACTGTAAAATTGAACTCACTGCATTGGGTGACGGTGAGTGTCTTCTCTTCCTCTTGCACTGTTATTTCCTATCTGTTAATGTTATAACACAATGCTAGGTCTATCCAGCATTTACTGATGAGAATTCAGACTTCTTCATATGGACCTGTTAAGCACATATGTTATTGCAGAATATTCTGTTTGGAGGTAAATACATTTACCACACCAGTTGATTGTGTATATATACTTAACTTGTCTTAAAATATTGAATTGATCAAAGACTATTTTCATTTGGGGTCAAGAAAGAAAAGCTCCACATAGAATTGCTTGGTAACCAGAAAAGGTAATATTACTTTTTAAATACGAATATGACAGAAAAACAGACAAGAAAGTAAGGATAAATAGGAAAACAGAACTTGGGAGACAAACTTCAAACAAGTTTCTGAAACAATTGTATGCACATATAAATTATAGTTTACGCTGTAACCTACTGCCACCCCTGAACTATATTCCAGCCATGTAGGCTAATGATGGATCCCAGAGCACTACTCTAGATTCCAAGACAGAAACTAAGCACATGACACAGTCAGACTTTGAATCTTTCATTGATTTTCAGGGTTAATGTCCAAAGTAAAAGTGTAGCCCATTGGTTTCAACTGGGGTTTGCAGGAGACAGTTCCAGCAACTCTGTGCTAACCAGAAATGTGTTTGTTTGCATGTGTATAGCCTAAATTGTTACAGTGCTCATTCCCATGATGAGTGGAGCTGTGCTGTAGACTGCAAGAGACTTGTATGGAGGAGGCACTGTGACAGTGTGCTTGCATGGAGGTTTCTGTAAGAGTTGTCCCTTTCTTACACAGTGGACACCTTCAAACTTCAGTTTTTTATTGAGGTTTAAGTCTGAGTTTACAGCACAGCCCCACAAAATGCCATCCATGTAGATTCAGACATGTCAATAAAATATAACAAGATTCCTTTGCATATAACGTTACTAAATATAATTACTTCATACAGATTATTACTGAGTCTCATTAGCTGTTACTGGCATAGCATGTAATTCATAAAATTACAGCACTGGCATAACATTGTTTAAGGTGTGTAGTGTACTCCATATGGGGGGGGGGGGCAGATCAGGAAAAATAACTTAATAGTATCATTACAGGGTGATGGAGGCCATCCTCAATGACACCTCAATTTGTTTGGAATCTGGGGGGGGTCTATGTCTTACAGAAAGGAATTACTTCATGTCTGATTTTGTTTGCTAAGAGGTGTAAGTATGCGTGGAAACTAAGGATGCCAGAAAAAAACATATTTCTCCCATTATGTTAACATTATTTGCTGATATTATTTACTGATAACCAGATTGTAATTTGATAATAAGTTATGGACATATGAGTTTTTAGTTTGACAAAAGAAAGGGATTGTGTAGCTTAGTTTTTGTATTTGCCTGTATTTTAAATTAAGAATAATATTAGTCTTTTATGTGATGTCACATTTTTAAATTGATATATATTAACTGTTTTCATTTGTTGCAGTAAAACTGAGTAGCATGTTGCAAGATAAAAGCACCAGCTGTTTTTTTTTTTTTTTTTTTTTTTGTGGTCCTGTGTCTTTTTTTCTCAGTTCCCTAACCATATTTTTCTCTTTTATTTCAGTCTTCATTTCAGTCCTTAGAATGTTTTATATGCAGAGATGTACTACTTAACTCTTGTACAAGATGTAACAAAACATGTGCACACCAACTTTGTGTTTCATCCATCTTAACTGTGTCTTAAACAATCATGGTTCAGCAAAAAGGTGACATTAAAGTAAATCTGTTTGTTTGCTAAGATTTGTTTAAGATTGTTGAGTTGTTTTCCTGTCTACACCTTACCAACCAAATGTGGCATCACACTTAATCATCAGAAGTGAGAAATTTCTATGACTACACTGCTGTCTGTTTTCATAGGAGAAGCAAAGAAGAGAATTCCCAATGACAAGGGGAAAGTAACTTTCTATGATCTTTAAGATACTGAATAGCGGCAGTGAACTTAAACACTTGGCATTGAAATGATTTGACGCATGCAGTGACCTGCCAATCATCTCACCATTTAGTCATCCTTCAGATTTTTCACGCAGTGCGGTTGTCACCTTATGGTTTTTAAGTACATCTAGTGACTCACTTTAATTAATATTTAATGGCGAGTTTCAGGAAAACTACTTGACTATCAAGCAAGTTAAAGTACAGCAATCCAATTCTTTAGTACAATCTTTGAAAACCTCAACACTTTTCACAAAAAGTACTTTGGATCACAAACCTCCTTTACTCCTTTTGTTGTATACTGGATGAGATTTTTAAAAGAAACCTAGATTTTTTCC